>NC_138166.1:31254583-31430633 GCF_964165515.1 Mesoplodon bidens
TGGCCCCCTCTTGTCAGGGGCTTCTGGGGTGACAGGGGTCAAGTCCCCTCATTTTATAAGTGAGGGGAAGTAAATTTGGGGGTGTTAGCCGCCAACAGTCACTATGAATCTAATCAGAAACATCTTTAAATTGGAAGGTGCTCCAAAATATACAAACAACTCATACAGCTCAATATCCAAAAAACAAACAATCCAATCAAAAAATGGGTGGAAGATCTAGGCATTTCTCCAAAGAAGACATACAGATGGCCAAAAGCACATGAAAAGATGCTCAACATCACTAATTATTAGAGGAATGAAAATCAAAACTACAGTGAGGTATCACTTCACACTTGTCAGAATGGCCAACATCAAAAACTCTATGAACAGGGCTCCCCTGCTGGCACAGTGGTTAAGAATCTGCCTGCCAATGCAGGGTACCAGGGTTCGACCCCTGGTCTGGGAAGATCCCACATGCCTCGGAGCAACTAAGCCAGTGCGCCACAACTACTGAGCCTGCACTCTAGAGCCGGCGAGCCACAACTACTGAAGCCTGCGTGCCTAGACCCCGTGCTCTGCAACAAGAGATGCCACCGCAATGAGAAGCCCATGCACCGCAATGAAGAGTAGCCCCCGCTCACTGCAACTTGAGAAAGCCTGCGTGCAGCAACGAAGACCCAATGCAGCCAAAAATAAATAAATAAATTTATTTTTAAAAAGCTCTACAAACAATAAATGCTGAAGAGGATGTGAAGAAAAGGGAACCCTCCTACACTGTTGGTGGGAATGTAAACTGGTATAGCCACTGTGGAGAACAGTATGGATTTTCCTTAAAAAACTAAGTATAGAACTACCATGTGATCCAGCAATCTCATTCCTAAGCATATATCCAGAGAAAACCATAATTTGAAAAGATACATGCACCCCAATGTTCACTGCAGCCCTATTTACAATAGCCAAGACATGGAAACAACCTAAATGTTCATTGACAGAGGAGTGGATAAAGAAGATGTGCTACAGGAGTTCCTGGTGGTTCAGTGGTTAGGGCTTGGCGCTTTCACTGCCATGGCCCGGGTTCGATCCCTGGTTGGGGAACTCTCACAGTCCAAGCCACATAGGCAAAAAAAAAAAAAAAAAAAAACCCAAACCAAAAAAACAACGATTTGGGAATTCCCTGGTGGTCCAGTGGTTAAGACTCTGTGCTCTCACTGCAGAGGGCCCAGGTTCAATCCTGGTTGGGGAACTAAGATCCCACCAGCTGCGAGGTGCAAATAAATTAAAGAAATAAAGAAAATGTGGTACATATATACAATGGGATATTACTCAACCATAAAAGAGAACGGAATAATGTCATTTGCAGCAACATGGATGGACCTAGAGATTATCATACTAAGTGAGGTAAGTAAGACAGAGAAAGACAAATATTATATGATATCACTTATATGTGGAATCTAAAGAAATGATACAAATGAACTTATCTGCAAAACAGAAAGAGAGTCACAAACATAGAAAACAAACTTATGTTTACTGGGGGGAAGGGGAGGGAGGGATAAACTGGGAGATAGGGGTTAACATATACACACTACTATACATAAAATAGATAAAAACAAGGACCTACTGTATAGCACAGGGAACTCTATTCAATATTCTCTAATGGCCTATATGGGAAAAAATCTGAAAAAGAATGGACTTATGTATAACGGATTCACTTTGCTGTACACCTGAAACTAACACAACATTGTAAATCAAATATATCCAATAAAAATTTTTTTAAAATTTTGGAGGTTGGGCTTTGCAGGAAAAGGCAAAGAGGTCAGAGCTTTGGGTTTCAAAGCTCTAGACAGTTTTGAATGAAAGAGCTTACATTTCATTTCTATTGTTGTTCAGACCACACATGAGGAAAGAAAAGATTATTAAGAACTCGTTCTTTTATTTTTGGCCGTGCTGCGCAGCTTGTCGAATCTTAGTTTCCCAACCAGGGATTGAACCTGAGCCCTTGGAAGTGAAGGTTCAGAGTCTTAACCACTGGACTGCCAGGGAATTCCCAAGAACTTGTTCTTTAGAAAAGTTATAAAAGTTTTCAAACACATAGTATAGTGGAGAGAAAAACAAATGAACTACCAGATTGAGCAAATCTTCATTTTGCTCTATTTATTTCAGCTTTTTTTCCCTTTAGAAATAAAACATTACAGATTCAGCTAAAACCCCTTCACAGCTCTCACTAATCCCATGCTTTTCCATCCATCGCTAGAGACAAACCACTACCCTGAATTTGATGTGTACTATTCCCATGCATGTTTCTATTCTTTAAGTTCATATGTAAGTGTAAACAATTTACAGTATTGTTTTAAATGTTTTACAATTTTACCTAAATATTATCATACTGTACCAATGGCTTATGTTTCACATATCTTTGTTCTCTTCTTTTGCACTTCCCCAGTTACTAGTGTGGTTGAACATCTTTTCATCTGTGTATTGGCATTTGGATTTCCGGTTGATTGTCTGTTCACAAGCCTTTGCCAATTTTTTCTACTGAGTTGTCTTTATTTTAAAATTCTTTTTAGAAGTTATTTTACTCCACTTAAAAAATGAGTAATGGGCTTCCAGGGTGGCGCAGTGGTTGGAGAGTCTGCCTGCCGATGCAGGGGATGTGGGTTCGTGCCCCGGTCCGGGAAGATCCCACATGCCGCGGAGCGGCTAGGCCCGTGAGCTATGGCCGCTGAGCCTGCGCGTCCGGAGCCTGTGCTCCGCAACGGGAGAGGCCACAACAGTAAAAGGCCCACGTACCGCAAAAAAAAAAAAAACAAAACAAAAACCACGTAATATTTCATAGAAAAGAATGAAATAATGCCATTTGTGCCAACATGGATAGACCTAGGGATTATCACACTAAGTGAAGTAAGTCAGACAGAGAAAGACATATCACATGATATCATTTATATGTGGAACCAAAAAAATGACACAAATGAACTTATTTACCAAACAGAAACAGACTCACAGACCTAGAAAGCAAACTTCTGGTTGCCAAAGGGTAAAGTTGGGGGGAGAGATAAATTAGGAATTTGGAATTAAATTATACACACTACTATATATAAAATAGATAATCAACAAGGACCTACTATATAGCACAGGGTACTCTACTCAATATTCTCTAAGTACTTATATGGGAAAATAATCTGAAAAAGAACAGATACATGTATATGTATAACTGAGTCACTTTGCTGTACACCTGAAACTAATACAACATTGTAAATCGACTATACTCCAATATAAAATAAAATTTAAAGTAATATTTGAAAACTCCTGAAGAATACATTAGCATGTAGATAGAACATAAAGAATAATAATAAAACAAACCTATCAGTCAATTTAAGCAATAAAACATGGCTGGCACTATGGAAGCTGCCTGACTGCTACTCCCCCCAACCCCCGTTCCTCCTCCCCAGAGGCAACCACTGTACTGAGCTTCATTTAACAATTCTTTTGCCTTCTTTTCCATAGGCTTATTGCATTTTTTCATACATTCCCATATTGTTTAGTTTTCCATGCTTTTGAAAACTTTATGTAAATGGTATCATATTGCATGTACTCTTTTGCAATTTTCTTTTTTTCTGTCAATATTACATTGGCAAGTCTTTCCTCTGGGTGTTTATAGCTGTAGGTTCATTCATTTTCACTGATAATTAGTATTCCATTGTATGCTACAACTGATTTAGCCATTCTACTGTGGAGGGACATTCACATTGCTCTGAATGTTCTTGTCCGTGTCGCCTGAACACGTGTGCAAGGGTTTCTCTGGGGCATTCTACACCAAGGAGTGAGACCGCTGGATCATAGGTGTGTGCATCTTCAACTTCACCAGATAATGCCAGATTGTCCCTCAAAAGAACTGTTCCAGTTTAGACTCCCAACAGCAAAGTATAAGTGTTCCGGTGTTCTCACTTTCACCAACACTTGATTTTGTCAGATTTTTTTCATTGACAATCTGGTAGGTATAAAACAATGTCTAGTTGTGTGATGATTTGCATTTCCCTAACAGTTCTTTATATAACCTAATCTTTTATCAGTTACATGTATTGCAAATATCTTCTTCCAGTCTGTATCTTTCCATTTTCAATCAACTTTATTGAGGTATATTTCTACAAAATAAACCTAACCATTTTAAGCCTACAATTTGATATCTGACAAATGGATACAGTTCTCTAACCACTACAGTCATGCCATAAAATGTTTCCCTTGCCCCCCAAATTCCCTTGTGCCCCCAGTCTCTCTCCTCCCCCTACCTCTAGTGCCAGGCAAGCACAGATCTGCTCTCAGTCACTAGTTTTGCTTTTTTTCAGAATATCATATAAACATACTCATTCAGTATAACTGGCTTCTTTCATTTAACAAAATGCTTTTGAAATTCATCCATGTTCTTCCATCTATCGGCAGTTTATTCCTTTTTATTGTCAAGTAGTATTTCATTACATGAACACACCACATTTATTCATCCATTCACCAGTTGATGGAAATTAAGGCTGTTCCTAGTTTGTGGCTATTACGAATAACATTACCATGAACATTTACATAGAAGTCATTGTGTGAACATGTCTTAATTTCTCTTGGGTAAATACCGAAGAGTAGAAGGGCCATGTGATATATGTGCATTTGCTTTTATGAGAAACTGCCAAATTGTTTCCCAAACTGCTGAATTGTTTCCCATCTTGCACTTTCACTAGCAGAGTATGAGAATTCTGTGGGTCATTAGACAAGAAGTCTGTGGCATCTTTTTCATACAGAACTTTAAAATTGTGACATAATTTGATATATCAATCATTTTCTTTATGGTTGATGCTTTTGGGGATTTATGAAATCCTTCATCACTTGGTTCTTCATGTTGTGATTCTATTTGTAACTTCTCCTGCGAGGATTATTAGATTTTTTTTTCTTCAGAAAGGTCTTTTCTGACATTTCCCCATAGCAGTTTGTAGGCAATGTACACTTAACTCACTATGTCCAATAATACAGCGTTTGTTGTCATTACAGAATAATGTGACACGAGATTGCGGGTAAGAGCTCAACGTGCTCAATTAAGAAAATTGCATTTTGTGGAACTGAAATTCTCTGAAGAATTCTTGTTTTCTCCATTCAGTTCGGAATGGAGTTCAACAAAGTGTCAAAACACAGATGAGCAAACTTTTTCAATCAAGGACTAAATAGTACATATTTTAGGCTGTGTAGACTGTACTGTCCCTGTCCCGACTACTCATCACTATTGTTGGAGTACAAAAGCATTGCCGACAATACATAAACGGATGAGCGTGGCTATGCTCCAATAAAACTTCATTTACAGAGGCCGAACTTCCAACTTCATAGAACTTTTATGTGGCACAAAATCATATTCTTTTTTTCCCCAAACATTAAAAGATATAAAAACCAAATTTAGCTTGAGAGCCATGGAAAAACAGGCAGAGAGGCAGGTCTGGCCCATAAACAGTAGTGTGCCAGCTCCTACGGCTTTAGAACACATCCTCCTGACATCACTGTAAGGCAACTGGCTAATATCCCTCTCCCACTTTGCACAGTGGAGCACGAGAACCCAAGGAGACGTCAGCATTCATCCAGGTTAGTTTCCCTCTCCTCCTCCTTCCCTCGTTTTACAGAGGAGGAGGTTTTGGTGCAGAGAGAGAAAATGCCTGACTTCAGGCTGCGTAGCTCGTGAGTGACAGTGCCAGGCTGGAGTTCAGGGGTCTTGATTTAAGGCCTACCTCCATCCCTCCACTCAATTCCAAAAAGCAAAATTTAAAATTCCACCCATAGGCACAAAATCCTCCTGCCACTTCTCATAAGTAATTCATCTTTTCTTTTTCACTCTAAAGGAATTTATTCTAACAAACACCTTAAAACTAAGGATTCAGTAAGCTCAAATCTTGATATTTAATTTGTATTATTAAAATCTGTGCAACGCAATTAACAGTGACAACTGCATTGTAAATTTGAGAGAAATTTTCACTGGGGAGGTGACATGATGATATGTGTGGGAAAATTACACAGAGAATTAAAATTGGCTAAATAAGGCACCTAAATTCCAAAAAGCCTATGAAGATCTCCAAAGCAAAATTTATTCCAGAATTTCTATGGCAAAAGGAATGACAATTCTATGGTAAGTAGCAGAGAAATCACCTCTGCAGATTAGACTGAGGCCAATGGGGTGGCCAGGATGGGGGACTCCAGGCCAGAGGTTAGGACTCTCACTGCAGTAAACCTCTGGGACCCAAACTCCAAGAAAGCAGAGTCTTTGTCTCTTGTTCATGGCTGTGTTGCCTCCAGACCAGAGCCTGGGACATACTGGTGCACAGTAAATGATTGTCGAAGGATCAAAATCAGCCTGTGAGAGGTGATTCCTGGGAACTGGCCTCTGAATTTTTAGAGCACCTATTCCAGCGGCTTTGGGACCACTCTGAAAAAACCTTAAAGGATTTCCCACCCACCAGGGGCCCCATCAAAAGGTGGTCACCTTCACCCCCTGGATCACTTTCTTCTCATCTGCCCTTAGCCTGTCTCTTAGGCTTGGAGTTATTACACATTCCGGATATAATGAATGCGTACAAAGTATTGCCTGTAAACTGTTAAACAACTGAAAATTCATCGAAGGCAACCAATGTTTATAGATGAGTCAGAAGTGTTTAAAATGTAGACATTTATAAAGGGTCCAAGGAATAAGAAATTCCCAGAATAATTTACTACCTGCACATTTCAATTTTGTTTGGAAGTTCTAATTCTCAGCAAACATTAATCAAGTCATCCCACTACCTTTTCGGTTACTTCCCCCATTTTACAGATAGCAATTCAGCAGAAGTTAAATGACTTGTTGCCAAGGTCACAAGGAGAATATAAATCCAAATGATTCATGATTTCATCCCTCTCTCCTGCCATTTGTTAGATTGAAACCGAGGGAGGTTTCATGAGGATTTCAACTCACTTCCCTGGTGACTGACTGTATATTTGCTGCTCTCTGCTACCCCCTGTTGATATAAGAAGGTAAGAGTAGATCTCGAGACCAGTATTTCTCAGAGTTAGGTCTGGGAGCAGCCGTATCAACATCACATGGGAACTAGTGAGACACAGAAATTATGGGGCCTCAACCCATAATTTTGGGGGGGCTGGGCTCAGAAGCCTGTGGTTAACAAACCTACAAAAGATTCTGCTGCAACTTGATATTACTTTTCTGCTTTTGGTATGAATGTCCTGGCCTCCTAATCATCATCAAAATGGCAAGCCCCTTCACACTGCTTCTCACATGTAATATATATACCATTGTGCCCTATACAAAGTGCTTTCACAACCATTCATTCTTTCAGAGGGGCTTGCAGTAGCCCTATGAAGTAAGTTAGGGAGGGACTGCATATCCATTTTACAGATGAGGAGACTGAGGCTCAAGAAAGTTCAAATAACTTGCCCAGGGTCACTCAGCTTTAAGTGGCAGGGCTGGATTCAAATCTAAGTCTTCTCTCTTTACATCCATGTCCAGAGATTCTTCAGTTACTCCACAATAGGGCTGCTGACATTTGGGGTCAGGTAAGATGGGGTGCTTTGCTGTGGGGGCCATCCTGGGTATTGTAGGATGTTTAGCAGCACTCCTGGCCTCTACTCATTAGATGCCAGTAGCACCCCATCCTAGTTGTGACAATCAAAAATGTCTCCTAATATTGCCAGGGCCCCCCGAGGGGCAAAGTAACCTGTGGTTGAGAACCACTGACCTTCAGCCAACTCATAAATGCAGATAAATTCCACATTTCTTGTTCTGCAAATTTTGTACTCTTTGGGATGATTCCAGAATAAAGAGCTTATTTTTGGCCTTGGCCATTTATGAAGTGAATGAACTAGACTAACTCCTTAAGAAAATTAACACTAATTCTGTTATATCATTTGGTATCCAGTGTGTATTCAGTTTTCCCTCAGGTGTCCCAAGAATATTTTTCATAGCTGTTCTTTAATAATAGGATGCAATCTAGATTCCTCAGTTGCTCTTGGTTGCTGTGTCTCTCTAGTCTCTTTTAGTCTAGAATATGGGTCCACAAGCTATGGCCTGCAGGCCAGATCTGGCCCACCACCTGCTTTTGTCAATATGCTTGTGCTGGAACACAGCCATGTGCTTTCATTTATGTATATGATGGCTTTTGTGCTACAATATTGGAGTTGAGTAGTTGCAACAGACACCGTATGGCCCATGGAACCTAAAATACTAACTGCCTGACGCTTTACAGAAAAAGACTGCCAATCTGTGACCTAGAACCATCCTCTAACCTTTATTTTTAATATAATCCTGACTGTTCAAAGAGTCCAGAACTGCCTGTAGAAAATCTCTTTTAGACTGGCCTGATTATATACATACATACATATATATATACATATACATGTGTATGTGTGTGTGTGTGTGTATATATATATACATATTTTTAATTTACTGCAATTTCACATACTGTATACATATACTTAAAAATACAAAATACTTCCCTGGTGGCGCAGTGGTTGAGAGTCCGCCTGCCGATGCAGGGGACGTGGGTTCGTGCCCCTGTCCGGGAGGATCCCACATGCCGCGGAGCGGCTGGGCCCGTGAAGCCATGGCTGCTGAGCCTGCGCGTCTGGAGCCTGTGCTCTGTAATGGGAGAGGCCACAACGGTGAGAGGCCCGCGTACCGCAAAAAAAACCAAAATAAAACCAAAAAAACCCCAAATACTTACGAAACTATCAATGCTCCATGGGGCAGAATTAAACAACTTTTTTTTTAATGCATTTTGACAGTTGGTTGATTTTTTTTTTTTTAGAAATTTATTTATTTATTTTATATTTATTTTTGGCTGTGTTGAGTCTTCGTTTCTGTGCAAGGGCTTTCTCCAGCTGCGGCAAGCAGGGGCCACTCTTCATCGCGGTGCACGGGCCTCTAACTGTTGCGGCTTCTCTCGTTGTGAAGCACAGGCTCCAGACGCGCAGGCTCAGTAGTTGTGGCTCATGGGCCTAGCCGCTCTACGGCATGTGGGATCTTCCCGGACCAGGGCACAAACCCGTGTCCCCTGTATTGGCAGGCGGATTCTTAACCACTGCGCCACCAGGGAAGCCCTAAACAACTTTTTATGTGTTAAAACTCTCAATGAAATTGAATGGCAAACAACAAATTAGAAGAATAATTCCAAGAGCTTTATTTTATTTTTTTTATTTTCATACTTTATTTTCCAGGAAGGAGAAGAAAAATGTCATGACTGACATATAGTAGCTTCAGTTACAAATGAAAGTAAAATCCTTGGTGATTAAGTTTCTGTATCATTTGAATAGAGAAACCAGTAGGAAAACCAGGGGCCTCCTTTTTTGGAAAATCATAATATATAATTTCAACTATAACTTTCAACTGTGGTGCCAGAGTGTACAGAAATTCAGATATATCCACAAGAATGTCAACACTCTGAGTGCAGGGCCATGTACTTAGCAACATGCCTGGTATACAGAAAGTGCTACATAAATGTCCATGGGAAAAATGAATGAATGAGTACCGTTCCTTTACACATTTGGGCTCGGCAGGTGGTCACAAACATATTCACAATCATTTATTAGATTAGTATTTTTTTTTAGTATAACAAGTATGAAAAGCCTACTAAAGACTTATCTGTTAGTGTTCTGTTGGGAGCTCATGCATGTTCATTGACATAGGATTCAGGTAGCTTGGAACATGACCTTCAGAACAGGAATACACTGGTTTTATGCATATGGTTATATGGAAAGCTAGAACACGTCCAGCCTCTCCTTCCAGTTAACCTAGGTCAGACTCTAACGAAAGTACCTTCTTCTGCTACTCTGGATACAGTGTATCTATCTTATTAATCACCTAAGACATTATAAGTGAAACAAACCATCACGAAAGAAAGTGCTGCTAACTGGTTTTTATCAGTTAATATAACACGGGTGAGGCTGTGTGTAGTTTAATTGCTAACTGGTTCTATCAGTTAATATAACATGGATGAGGCTGTGCATAGTTTAATTCCCCTCCACCTCTCTAAAATGTCATTTAACCTATAATAAAAATTGGACCTCCCTAAACCACAATATATATTTTACGATAATCTTTTTAAAAAGTTAATCGTCATCCACTCTAGCATAGCTGATATAAATGGCGCTGAAGAGTGAGCCATTGGTCATAAGTAAGGCAGAAGATTTAAAGAATTCCCGGTTGGTTCTTGAGCAGTGGATCTTTTTCCTGGTTTCCGGGGAAGAGCATCTTGGCAAAATTGAGGAAAACATTCAGGCCTTTGCCTCTGACCACGATCCCCGTGCTGTTTTCTATTGGTTTGTATTCCTTGTGTTTTCTGAAAGCAATGTGTTGGACAGATTAAAAAAAGATCTCCAGCTGGAAAAGGTTGCTTTCTACAGTCTTTTACATGCCAAGTGCAGAATGGTTAATTCTATTTAATTTATGGCTTTTAAGACACTGATGTCTTATGAAAATATATTTATTTTCTCTTCTTCATGCAAGAAATGTGTCTGCTTACTATAACTTGAGATTATATGTTAAACATTAAGCTGACACAATTTGGTAAAGTTACTGACATTTGGTAGCATTTTTAGGGATTAAAAAAAACACAGCAAAATTAATAGGGTAGTTTGGTATTCGTCATTCAGTGGAAGATTTTCCTCCCACACACAAAATGTTTAAAAGCAAAAAAGGGAAAACAGCCCACTTGTGCAGAAATATGCTATTTATTTTTGACAATATACTCTAGTGATTTAAAGTGTTAGAACCAGCAACTTACTTGTACACCAAAAGGGCGATCACAGTGACAAATATGGCCATGCAGCCAACGAAGACCAGGGTACCACTTGCCATTCTTAAAAGGGAGTCTGGGTCTTAAAATAAAAACAAGACCGTATTAGTGACAACTTCCACCTCGAGGACATGCTGCTTGTAATGCAATTAAATCAATGAGGAAGAGAGCTAACAGAAGATATATGGCTCTCTCTGCGCTTTCAGTAATCTTTCCCATTACATAATACATAGTCTTTGGGGGCAGCTTATCTTCCATTTAGAGAATGAGTTAGCATGTCTGGAACACTGTGTTTCGGGCTCAGGAGACAGAGGTCACGTCCCGGAGATACCTGATGGGGTCTGAGCTGACCCAGCTGCACACACGTGGTGAAGGTCTTCATGATCCTCCTGCACACCCCTCTGGGCTCATCTTCCACTGCCTTCTTTCCAGCTGTGCTAAAAATCCATCCTCCCCGTGCTCTTTCAAATCTCCATGCCCTCTGCCGGCAACATCCAACTCATCTCCAGCGTCTGCCCCTTTGGGACACCTTCCAGACATGCATGCATGCGGGCAGCATGTCATGCCTTCCTTTGTCACTTCTCTCCCTGTCTCTCGTTCTCTGCCTCCATCACACTGTGTTGCAATTACTTTTTTTTAAAAAATTATTTATTTTATTTATTTATTTTTGGCTGCGTTGGGTTTTCATTGCTGCACGTGGGCTTTCTCTAGTTGCGGTGAGCAGGGGCTACTCTTTGTTGCGGCGCGAGGGCTCATTGTGGTGGCTTCTCTTGCTATGGAGCATGGGTTCTAAGTGCACGGACTTCAGTAGTTGTGGTTCTCGGTCTCTAGAGCTCGGGCACAGTAGTTGTGGCGCATGGGCTTAGTTGCTCCGCGGCGTGTGGGATCTTCCTGGACCAGGGCTCGAACCCGTGTCCCCTGCATTGGCAGGTGGATTCTTAACCACTGCGTCACCAGGGAAGCTCGCAATTACTTCTTTACACAAATTTCTCTCTTGCTAGACTGTAAGAGCCATAAAGCAAGGAGTATGTCTTCTTTGTACTCCCAGAACCCAGCAAATCAACTAGTCTTGTCTCTGCCACGAAAGTATCACTGGAGTTGGTCTATTTTCTCCCCACCTTCTCTGCCGCCATCACAGTCCCGGCCACCAGCCCTCTTCCCTGAGAGGACCTCTTCATTGTCTACCTGCTTCCACGGCTACTTTCCAAGAACTTACTTCACTCAGCAGTCTGAACGATCATCTAAAAGCATTGATCAGATCATGCTTCAACCCTGCCAGTGGTTCCCCTTACGCACAGAATAAAACCCAAACCCTACCTGTGGTGCATAAGGATCTAGATGGGCTGCTCATTCTTTTTTTTTTTTTTTTGAGGTACGCGGGCCTCTCACTGTTGTGGCCCCTCTCGTTGCGGAGCACAGGCTCCGGACGCGCAGGCTCAGCGGCCATGGCTCACGGGCCCAGCCGCTCCGTGTCATGTGGGATCTTCCCGGACCGGGGCACGAACCCACGTCCCCTGCATCGGCAGGCAGACTCTCAACCACTGCCCCACCAGAGAAGCCCGGCTGCTCATTCTTGAAATGCAGGTCTCAGAGGAGGAGGAGGAGCCCCTTCTCCTCATTCAGAGAAGGCACTTCACCAAGAGGGTGCCACTGCGTTGGCAGGACTTTCCCAACCTCCCAATCTAGAGAGCCAACCTCTGTGCCCTCTCTCCCATGTTTGTCACTCTCCATGCCTTGTTTCCTTGTCTTCACAATATCATCTTATTTGTTTATTGCCTCTTTCTGCTCACAAAAGCTGGGACCTTCCTCACCTTGTTCCCACTCTATCTAGAACTGGCTACCTGGTGCCTGGAGCTGTGATGGACATGGAGTGGACGCCCAGTGAATATTTGTTGAAAGCATTGCAGGTGCTTCATGAATGTTCCTTGAATCAATGATTAAAAGTCATTTCAGCTAAAAGTCAATGGGTTTGCCTTTGAACAATGATGGACTTTTGAGATTCTGACTTTGAAACCCAAGTCATCAAGTTACAATTCCCATTGGGTTAAAAGCTCTCTTTCTGAGCTTCCTTTTTTGGATTTTAAAAATGGCTCAGGTCACACCTAAAGTTATCACTCACTACAAGAAGGATTAAAGGGAAGCAAATATCCAAGCGTCTAATCCAGGTAAGAGAACCGTGGTTTGCCAGAACTGAGAAAGCTTCACAGAATAGGTTGGGACTCTAAAAGGCAATTCTAAAAGTAACTGCAACAGCACAAGAAAAACAACCCCAGTAGCTCCTGGAGGTGATGGTGTAGAAGATCCACACTCACTCGAATACAGAGGCTCCGGCTGCCTCTTTCTGCCTGGCTCCCCACTTCTGCACCCCAGACCCCATGCACCCTCCCTGGGAGGAAGCAGCGTACCTTTGCATTCTTTTCTTTTCTTTTAACGTACACCTTGGATCTCACCAACAATAAACCCTCATGCAAATAATTATATGCATGATTACTTACGCTTTTCTTTCAATGAGGTTAAAGCTGCCTTTTATATAGTTAATGAGTAAATATATGTTTAAGTACATTTCACCTTATAAGATAGACCCCACGACCGAAAGAGTTATTTGTGAGTTAGTTGTTAGGTTGTATCCAACAAAACTCAAATTAAGGAGCAAAACACGTGCTGTAACGTGTGCACAATTTAATCTGTGCCTTCCGTCCCACCATGTAGCACTTCCTCTAAGAGGTAAAGCAGTATCTTACAACATAGTCAGTTATAAGTGAAATTCAGTTAGGGTCACCAGGTAGAGTCCTTATGGGTTGGGGAAGATTAGCAGCCACCAGTAAATGGGAATTTCTCAATGAAATTCCTTCAACCATTTTGCTAATATCTTACCTCTCCGAGCATAAAGGGGACAAGGAGTAGTTTTTCTGGTGAACATTTAAGGACTTGGTAAATTGGTTTGTTTCTGTCTCAGTGTAATGCTTGGTAGAATTTGGGAAGGGAAAGAGAGGGCACATGGCAAGTTAGAAGGGAACCAGGAGTCCACCTGGTTTCTCATTTCTCTTCATGGCTTCATATCTTTGCCCAGGTGGATTCCAATGACAACATGATACCGGCCTCCCCTTTGTTGTAGCTTAATTGGAGAACATTGTTATTTTTTGATGTTGGGCTTTGCACTTTCCTCTTGAATTACAAATCTATCTGAGCATGCAGTGACCACATCCCATTATTACTGGTCCATGATCACAGCTGATTTTTTTTCATCAAAAGGCTTTTCTCTGGCCATTATTTCATTGGGTTTCTCTCTCTCATCCCTTCCCTAAGTAGATTTGCTGTTGGCTTTTAATGCCATTTCTCAAATCCATGTTAACAACAGTTCAATGAATTTTACATGGAAATAAAACTAAAGTTTTATTGAGAGTGAAGCCTTGAGTACCTTTGGTATTGGATACACACTTTATCTCCAACATGAAATGTTCATACAACCATAAAACAAAACTTACCTCTTCCAGGGATAGAGACGAGGGTGCTCGTGAGGGCCAGGCTTGCATCATCACCCAGAGTGACGTTCATACAGTATGTCCCAGACCCACCAAAGGCTCTTCTCACTGTCAGCAAGCACGTGTCGCCCAGGTCCATGTCCACAGGGTCGCAGACTGTGTTCTGAGTGACCTGGCAGGTGGGGTCGGAGATGACAGTACAGACCTCTGTGGGGATGCTGAGGGCACGAATGACACGGAGAGAGACAGAGAGAGGAATATGACATCAGTGTAGAAAGAAAAATCACTACATTTCTATAAAATGGAATCCTACTTATTCTTATTCAAACCATATGACATGAAATTGTCGCATATAATTTACTCTTAAAAAATTTTTTTAGGGCTTCCCTGGTGGCGCAGTGGTTGAGAATCTGCCTGCCAATGCAGGGGACACGGGTTCGAGCCCTGGTCTGGGAAGGTCCCACATGCTGCGGAGCAACTAGGCCCGTGAGCCACAACTACTGAGCCTGCACATCTGGAGCTTGTGCTCCGCAACGAGAGAGGCCACGACAGTGAGAGGCCCCCGCACCGCGATGAGGAGTGGCCCCTGCTCGCCGCAACTAGAGAAAGCCCACACACAGAAATGAAGACCCAATGCAGCCAATAAATAAATAAATAAATAAATAAAATTTTTTAAAAAAAGAAGCAAGAATGTTTAAAAAAATTTTTTTAATTAATTATTTATTTATTTTTGGCTGCGTTGGGTCTTCGTTGCTCTGTGCGGGCTTTCTCTCATTGTGGCGAGCGGGGGCTACTCTTCGTTGTGGTGCGCAGGCTTCTCATTGCGGTGGCTTCTTTTGTTGTGGAGCACGGGCTCTAGGCACATGGGCTTCAGTAGTTGTGGCACGCAGGCTCAGTCGTTGTGGTTCACGGGCTCTAGAGCGCAGGCTCAGGAGTTGTGGCACACGGGCTTAGTTGCTCTGCAGCATGTGGGATCTTAATTTACTCTTAAACAAGCCTGGGTGTGAGTCATTGTTTCCTTTGTATCCTCAGGAAGATGAGCCCCTCGTGCTGGAGGAGGAAGAAATTATGTCTCCCAAGGCAAGGGACTGCTGGGAGCTTCCCTCTCCTTTTTGGCTCCCTAGATGCCCAAAGATGCAGACGGCTTAGGTGTTAGGCAAACGTAGTATTAAATGCCAGTCGGCCCTGCGTGGGTTCCTGCAGAGATATGACAACAACAGCAGCAGCAACCAGAGCTGTTCACGCAGCATCTACTGTGTGCAAGGCACTGAATTTCTGATAAGTGATATAGTCTTGTCTATTCCTCTCAATGACCTGATGAGGAAAGTCATATTATCCTAATGCATCAGGTGACAAACCAGCTCTGGGAGGGGAGATCGCTGGCCCCAGGTTAAAAAAGCAGTTAGAGGTGGAGTTGGGACTTGAATAAAAGAGGTTTGACAGCTGTCCCTGTAACCACTCAGCTACCATGCGTTACTGTCTTAGCCACTGTCTCACTTCTGAGTAGACTTCCTGGATGGAGAGACCAGGCTCTGAAGCTGGGCCTGATGAGGGCATGGGAAATTAGATGAGTTCATGTTCTCTTCTCACCTGGCCCCTGGCCTCTTGAAGCAGCTTCACCTCCTCAGTCAGGGTTTTCTCTATTTCTGTCATCCTCATCCCATTCTCTCCCCAATCCAGAGAGCTTTGGAGCTATCCCCCCCTTTTTTGGGGGGTGCACCCCGTGGCTTGCAGGATCTTAGTTCCCTGACCAGGGATTCCCTGGAGCTATCCTTTTTGATCAAATAAGGCCTCATTTTTATACCAGCTCATTCTCTTGATTAATTTATATATCACATACACATACATTTTAATTACTTGATTGACTTATATGTAAATTGGTAAGTCATTCACATATTTAATGGCTTAATTGATACAGTATTTATATATTAATTACTTTATATTCAGTCTATTGTCTATAGTTATAACCAAACATTAGGAAATCAAACTATATAATGCATTAGAAAGAGCTTTGTAAGTTTTAAAGCGAGACAGGATGATCAGGCATTGCTACTATTTAGCACAAGGACACAGCGCTTCCACATTGCCTCCCCTGACTCTCAGGGAGCTTAAGAGGCTCTGAGCCAGACCTCAACCCAGGAACCTTGCTCTGCCAGGTACCCGCCACCTAGGGAGGTACTGTTATCACTGGTGTAAATGAGGAGGCTCATACGACTGTGTGAGGATTTGACATGAAAACAGAAGTAAAATGTTAAGGACACAGTAAGTGTTCAATCAGTAATTCTTCTTCAACAGTTAAAGGTGATGAGCATTGCTCAACTCTAGCAAAGCAAGTGCATGCTTGAGAGCACCTGGGAGGGTCCTTCCTCATCCTGGCTTGCTGAGGAACTAGAATCCAAATCAACTTTAAAGGGGAGAGGGGTATGAAGGCCTTTGTTCAGCCTGGGGTCCTCACTTGGCCCCTTTCTTGGAGATAAGGTACTCACCTCCCTTGGCAGGTCACGACGAAATCCACCAGGGGGTTGTCAGGCTGTGGCATGGGCATCAGGACATCTGTCACCTGGATGATGTTAACCTCCAGAATTCCCTCTAATGGAACAATGCCCCGCAGAAAAACACATCAAAATACAACACAAACCAAACCAAACCACTTCTTAACAAATCAGAAGGCCAAACAAAATGGACTCAGCTTCTCACGACCCCAGACCCGGGAATCTGCCCCAGAGCTTTGGGTACATGTCCAGGCAGCATTTTCAAAGTCAAACTGAACAGCTCAAAAAAAAAAAAAAAAAAAAAATACTGAACAGCTCTTCAGCCCAACCTTGATCTTTAGTCCTGGAGCCTGTGTGTGTGTGTCAGGAGGCGGCACCCACTTGAGGAGGTGTTTCCGGGAGAGATGACCTTGAAGGGGGGCAGGCCCAGGCTCAGGCCTCGGCTGCTGTCTCTCCTGCCCAAGTGGCTCAGCCCCAGTAGGCACAACTTGGGGTTTATTTATTTATTTTGATTTGTTTGTTTGTTTTTAATGTGGACCATTTTTAAAGTCTTCATTGAATTTGTTACAATATTGCTCATTTTATGTTTTGGCTTTTTGGCCGTGAGACATGTGGGATCTTAGCTCCCCGACCAGGGATCGAACCCACACCCCCTGCATCAGAAGGCGGAGTTGTAGCCCCTGGACCACCAGGTGGGTTTTAGCCCAAGCCGTCTCCTCTGTTGGGCACCTGTGAGCAGCGCCCCAAGCGCACAGCCCGGTGTGGTGGCCCTGTTCAACCCTCTTTCTTACACACAGGAGGTGTGACTTTGTGAAATCACCCAGGGGAAGAAAGTGGGAGCTGTGAGAATTTGCAACTGGCCTTCCTTCAGGCCACATTCATTCAGGTTTCTGAGCTGCACAGGGTCGGAGGTCCAGGCCCCCTGGCAGGCTCATTGCTCTGTGGGCCTCACAGAGGGCTCATTTCCACCAGGATGTCTAAGGAAGGCCGGAAAGGCAGGTGGAAATCTAGAAACTAGTGGAATCTTTGCTTGTGCACATGTGGTACCACCTTGGACAGAGAGTGGGTGCCCTTGCTCCCCATCCTCACCCCTCCAGAGTCAGGTAAGGGAGTGGGTGACCCAAGGTGGATTCTAACATCTTTCCTCCATGGTCTTACCTACAATTGTGATGGTGGCTTTAAAGTAGCCGTATCTGTTAATATGGCAGTTTTTATCAGGAATCTCCCTCAGCTTCAGGGCATTGTCACCAGCAGGTACTGAAGAGTCTGAAAAACAAAATTTTAGGGTACTTGCTGAGAATGTAAAAGATGTACATGATATTACCAAAGATCTAAACATTTGTCTACTTGCTCTTTAGAAAAATATCAAGAATTCTATACTATTAAATTGCTGCAGAAATTTGAACTAAATGTGTAACAATTCACATAGATGTGAGAGCTATAAGGCATTATAAAATTGTTAAATTATGTAAGTAAACATAATCCTGTATCTTGTTCAAGCACAAATAGCATATGAAAGGTGGAAGCCATATTAAAATGTGTAATACAACAATCATGATGAAATAAAGCAGGCTACAACAGATAAAATTATATTGTAATTTTGGAGGAAGGTATTCTGGGCTCAAATTCTAGGCCCCTTGTTTTTAGCTGTTTGAGACCATGGGCATGTCATTTAACCTCTCTTTCCTCAATTTGCTCATCTGTAAAATAGGGACAATACTTACTGACCTATTAGAGTTGAACTATAAAACTTAAATAAGGTATATAAAACTTGCTTCTCATGTCTGCCACATAGGAAGTACTTAATATCCATTTCCTTATCCCAATATGTACTTCTATACATCTATGTAGATACAGATGTGCTATAACATAGATATGTAATAAGATATGTAATTTTAAATGTTAAGGTGGATAATTTTAAATGATAAGAAGGAAACAACATGGAAAAATGCAATTCTTTCCCTGTTCGAATGTCTCATAGCTCCTAAGTTGACATTCTAGAAGTCATACAGTCACTACGATGAGCAGAGGTGTGGGGAAGGAAAGGAGTGAATACAAGATGTTGTTGAAAAATAACCCTTTGAGTGTGATTAGAGCAAAGAATTTAATGCTCTATTAGTTACAATTTTTTTTTTTTTTTGCAGGCCTCTCACTGTTGTGGCCTCTCCCGTTGAGGAGCACAGGCTCCGGATGCGCAAGCTTAGCATCCATGGCTCACGGGCCCAGCCACTCTGCAGCATGTGGGATCTTCCCGGACCGGGGCACAAACCCATATCCCCTGCATCGGCAGGCGGACTCTCAACCACTGCACCACCAGGGAAGCCTATTACTTACAATTTAAAAACCTCTAATTAAGGTGTTGGTGTTCCATTAACAAGATAAAAAGACTGGAAAGAAAATATAATACTGAAAATAAAGCATTACTGTCTCAAATTTCCAAAGGCATGAAAATGGACCCAGTTTGGGGGGAATCAAAGCTTCATAAGAGCTGCATCTCTAACATAGGGATATGTAAGTATGAAGCCAATTGGGAGACTCCTCCAGGGCTCCTCAGAGCCTCTAGTGGGTGAATGAATGTGCCTGTGATGCTCCTTTGCTCAGAGGGACCTTCGCAGAGCAGTTCTCAGAGCATCTCTAGAAACGAGTGCTCCATGGCACACACTTTGGGAAATGTTGTTTGGGTAAAACCCAGAAAGGTTCTGATGCCATGCCAGATTCAGATGCCGTGGTTTATCAGCAGGCTTGGCTATGGTAGGGTTGGGCTGTGTCCCCTGAGTTTCACGGTGGTCCTGTGGAAGTTACAGGGCAATCATTCTTCCTATTCTGAGATTTAACTGATGGGCTCCGAAGCAAAAGATATGTTTGTGAAGGGTATTAAAGATGGCTGGCTCTTGCCTAGAAAACTCCTTTTGAAGGTCTTGACAGGTGAAATTTAGCTGTCAAGTTAGAGCATGGAATGATGACCCTGCCATCTTTTAAAATAAAACTTCTCATAAAAAATGACTAATAAATGTCCATGATTTTATCTTTGGTAGAATGCTTATAAAAATGCATGTGGAGTTTTGCAGAGGTATGTACAATGTCAAATCTATATCTATACATATAAAGTCAAGGTATGATTAAAGGGCTAATGGAGAAAAACTAACACCTTAACAGACAGATGGGGAAGAAGGTAAGCGTCCTACTTAATTCACTATTTATGTCCCTGTTACTCAGAGAATGGTGTCAGATCCTTTGATTCTTTGGGAAAGTTGAAAAGTTCTACATGATATGATATATATATGATATATACATATTATATATGATATTACACTGATTAGCATCAGTCTTACAAAGGTTTTTCTTTTTAGATTTGTGCATCAGTCTTACAAAGGTTTTTCTTTTTAGATTTGTACACAGAAATGATCAATGGCACGGTTAGCTAAGAGAGGAGAATTCTGTGGCTTAAAACTAGTGCATACCTGTCTGCCCTATAATGTAATTATCTTCCTGAATCACCACTTCAGCTCTGCTTCGGTCTCACTCCTTTGGTTGCATTTGGTTTCTATTTAATAGCTGTACTTATTTTGAAGCCACTTACTATAGCAGAGACAACATAATTTTTGGTCAAATAATAATCCAGTGCTCAATAATCCAAGCCTGTTAATATGCTCTGCATAGCTGAAAAATGTTCTCTCTTCCAGAGGACAAGTACCCCAACCCCTTTCTCAAGTCATGGGCTGACTCCTATCATCACCTTGGGCCCATTACGAATTCCCATCCCTCCATTCCCTAAGTCTCACGGTTGCTTTAAGGCATTTTGGGGTGGATTATGGTTGATCTAACACCTTTAGATAAAGCCAGGCAGCTTCCTTTCACTATGAAATTTAACTAATTCAACAAATTTAACAAATTGCTACCTTATAGCTTATGGTCTCATCTATAGAAAATAATAACAAATTAAAAATACTCTTTCATTGGCTTAAAATATATATTTTTTGCATGTTATGATACAAATATGTTCTAAGAAAAATAAGCTAGCTTTATAAAAATGCAATTCAACATAGACTAACATTAAATAACCTAACATTAAGACTTTTACCATTCAGGAATTTCTAGACAGATGTAACAAGCACATGTAATTTATTTTGAATTTTACACCTGGTCTGCTTATTTGTAAGGAAGACCAATTCTGTTTTTTTTTTTTTTTTGCGGTATGCGGGCCTCCCACTGTTGTGGCCTCCCCTGTTGTGGAGCACAGGCTCCGGACGCGCAGGCTCAGCAGCCATGGCTCACGGGCCCAGCCGCTCCATGGCATGTGGGATCTTCCTGGACCGGGGCACGAACCCGTGTCCCCTGCATCGGCAGGCAGACTCTCAGCCACTGTGCCACCAGGGAAGCCCAGGAAGACCAATTCCTGTAGATAAATAAATTGACTCTCCTATAGAAATACCAGAACAAAGCTATATGTTTCGAGTTGTTCAATGCAGTTATATTTACAATTGGAATTAGGATTAACTGAATCATCCATCAGTAAGAGAATGGTTAAATAAATAAGCCACTGAATAAAGTGAGTTAGACTTAAATGTACTGATAATGGGAAGATGTCTATGATGTTTGTTAAATGAAAAAAGGCAAACTGTAGCATACATATTTCATGAACCCATCTACCTAAAAATCAAAACCACAAATCCTATATGTATTTATAGAATATGTTTGTAAATACACAGAAAAAGGTCCGGAAAGAAACACTACCAACCCTTAACAGGGTTTAACTCTCAAGAGGAGAGCATGAAGAGGAACTTTCACTTTTATTTGAAATTTCTGTATTTGAATTTTTTTAAGGGACATGCATTAATTTTATAATTTAAAACATTCCAAGAAAGAATTAATCAAAATCAGTAATAACTTATAGTGTCTTGTTTTAGATATGCTTGACTTAGCAAGATTTTTTATTAATAACACACTTATTAATAACAGTTTATTATTTATATCTAACAGGTTTGGGTAAAAAAACCAATTGCAACAAGTCTGGACATCATCATCAAGTGTTCTGTCCGGACTTGGTGATGGTGCCCTCTAGTGTCCAGTGAGAGGATGTCAGTCTATTACCATCCCCGGGATGCCAGGATGGTAAGATGTACTCATGGCTGAGTGGGGAAGGATAGTAATGGTGTGGGGTAGGGTGTAGAATCAGATGGAAGCTAATGCTTCACAAAGTAAACTCTGAAGAACTTCTTGAATGACCTCATATACTATTATTAGAAGGTGGGATTTAAGTAATTATGCCTTATATCTAGAATAATTTTAGTGTCTGGAATCTTTCCAGCCTGCCAACCAAGAAATATTCTCGAGGTGCATTCTTTTTCGACCCTATCTGTAAGCTACATTTAAGGGTGGCTGAGTTTTCATGGGACATGGGGTGGATGTGGGCACGGTGGGGAGGAGAATGGAAGTGGGAAGGAAATGTGGGAGGGGGAGGAAGGACAGTGGGATGGCCTGAATGTTTACAAGGGGTCAGTGTTTCTTAACTAAAAAAAAAGGGAGGCAAACAGAAATGTGACAGGCTAGAAGGGGGAAAGCATCCATACGCATAACAAGGGCCAGTGAGAATTAGGAAGGTCAAGGAGCTGTATACAGGTCACCAAGTGACTTTAAACACGTTCTCCTTTCTTCCAAACTCTAACAACTAAAAATGGTGATAAAGTAGCTAAAGGAAATCAACAGGTAGAAAATGGAATCATTGCAGAGTCTTTACACAGTCTCTTTAACTAAGGATCCAATTATACAACACAGATGAATTTTTTTTCTAGGAGTTAAGGAACCCTGACAACAAAAATGACCTGGAAAACACTTACCCGAAGAAGGGGTGGTTTTTGGAGGTCTGGGTGAAGGTGAAGGACAAGGTCCAGGCACTGTAGCTTGCACAGTGAGGTTGAGACTGAAGGTTCCATTGAGAACATAGGTGTGGTTCAAAGTGTGATTGTTGGAAACAAACAGACCAGTATTATCCCCAAAGTTCCACTTGTAGGAAATGGCAGATTCATTGAGGAAGTGGCTGGGATCATGAATCAGGACATCGAACGTAATGGGGAGGTCCTTGAGGAAGGTTTCATCAGATGAATTTCGATTGTTCTTCTGGGACATAGTCACAAATACAGGAATCTGATCTAAAAGATATATCCAAAAAAAAAAAGAAAGAAAGAAAGAAAGAAAGAAAGGAAGGAAGTCACCATTGCTTGACTTTAAGTGGATGACTTTAATGTTTTTAATTTAGAAATTAAAATTAGGGATAATTCAGCATCATTTTCCCTTTTCTTATAGAAGTTTTCTAGAGTTTTCCCAGGTTATTCTGGAAAACATAGATGGAATACGTTATTAAATATATAAGGTTGAGGAGTCCAGATGACATTTAACCTAACCCAGAATACTTGGCTCTAATTCTTTCTAACCCACTAACATCACCAAAACTAAGTGTCTCATGCTCAGTTAATTTAGAGTTCATTCCACTCACCTGTTACCACATACACATCTTTCACTTTTGCTATGGGAACGTATGTCCGTCGGTGTCTTCTATAGACGGTTACTTCCATGATTTGAGGGCCAAGAGTCACACTGGCTGTGTTTATAGAAACTCTCACTGAACACTGTCCCGATTTCTGGAAATATTGACCTTTGAGAGGATGGAAATGTTTAGTTATTGGCTACATTATATGATCATTATAGAAAGTTGATGTTTCTTAAAGCATAACAACTGCCATTTAGAGATAGTTCTGGGAAAGGAAAAACAGGATGGAGATGCAGTCCTGGCTCCTTCAGAAAAGAAGGTGGTGCTCATTTTTATATAAAACCTTATAAAACAATCTCACAAACATAAGTGTAATTGTATATAGTTGGTTAAAATGAAAAGAGCTGTTTAGTGGGATAATGCCATTAGTCCTTAGTTTACAAATAAATGATTTTTATAAGGAAGTGATGTGGCACTTGAAATACATGTTTCCCACAGAAAATACATTTAATGTAGGTGTCCAAGGGAGTTAAAAATATATCCAAAAATCTACCTTATTTTTGTAACAATATTAGTAGTTCAGCTATATTGTTAAGTAACTTTTTTTTTCTTTTAGGGAACTAGAATCCTCCACCTTCTGGTAGTATTTGTTTATAAAAATGCAGTAAGTGATGAAAAAGAAACAGGGTATTGTGGGTATAAAAAGGAACGGAGTACTTCCATTAACATTTCTAGGGCCCTTGAGTCCTTCTTTTTCTTTTTCCAGCTCTAACCTAAATCTAACTGCCACTGGCTAGCTAGTGAAAGTAATTCCTCTCCTTCAGGGCTCAAGGATTTTTCTAATCCTTTTGAGGCACCTGGCACAGATGTGTCATTGAAACAACAAGTATTGTAAGATGGATGCTTGTGAGATGGAGATGTTTAAAGACCATGTTCATCACATGGTCAAAGGTGTCAGGAAAGGGAGGACTTCTCTGCCGGTCCAGTGGTTAAGACTCTGTGCTTCCACTGCAGGGGCCACGGGTTCGATCCCTGGTCAGGGAACTAAGATCCCACACGCCGCGAGTTGCAGCCCAAAAAATAAAAAATAAAGTGTCAGGAAAGGCTTGCGATCCCCCTTTACCTTGAAATGAAGAGGCAGTTCTGTTAGAGGTTATAGGGGGAAGAGGTGTCTCTTGGAATTAGTGATACGTGAGGAAATGTTAGTTCTGGCACCGACCACAGAGGCAGCACTTAGCTGAGGAAAAATATTAGTTAACTCTGAGACCTCAGCAGAAGATGGAAATTCAAAACCGTCTTGTTAGGAAAACAGCAGTTTCTGGGCTGGAAACTGATGTTAAATAAAGACATTTTTTTTGGCGGTAGGCGGGCCTCTCACTGTTGTGGCCTCTCCCACTGCGGAGCACAGGCTCCAGACGCGCAGGCTCAGCGGACATGGCTCACGGGCCCAGCCGCTCCGCGTCATGTGGGATCTTCCCAGACCGGGGCACGAACCCCATCGGCAAGCGGACCCTCAACCACTGCACCACCAGGGAAGCCCAAAGACATCTTAACTAGTTAAGTTAATGGATGTTAACTAGGCTACACAGAATCTGGAGTGTTAGTGAGCCTAAGTGACTCCATGCAAACTGTCAGGTCAAAGAAATCATGACACTTGGGGAATTAACTGACAGGGCCATGAAGGGACTGAAAAAAGTCGGCTTTAAATCAGCTGATTTAAATAGACGAGCATAGTATTTGTTATATATTTTGTACTCGGTTCAACTGGACCATGTATTATTAATATGTTATTTTGATTTATAAATAAGTTAACTGAAGAAAGAGAAGCTGTCTGTAATTCATGAAGACAGACCAAACATTTAGAAATTTGGAGTCTGCATGATTGGTAGCAGATTTGCAATACTCAGAGCCAGGTGGCACCTGGTAAGATTTTTAACTAAGAATTTAGCAGCTTTGCTAATAATAACCTAAATTTAGTCCTCCTTAAAAAAAAAAATCACTTCACTAATAGTAAAGCAAAGTGGATACCATTTGGGATTAAAAAAAAAGAGGGTAGGCTATGTCAAAGAAGAAGAGTAGTTAGATTATTTTACTTTTACTCAATAGAATATTATGCAGTCATTAAAATAATGTATATAAAAAAGTTTAGAGAACTCCCATGCGGTCCAGTGGTTAGGACTCGGTGCTTTCACTGCTGGGGCCTGGGTTTGATACCTGGTCAAGGAACTAAGATCCCACAAGCCATGCAAGAATTTTAGTCAATGCTCATGATATTGATCAAAATGTATATATTTTATGATCTTAATCAAGAAATACTAAGAAAAAAGAAAGAAAGAAATACTAGTAGAGAAAACACCATCATGTTAACAATGATAATATCTGGTATGAATTATGATGACTGAGTTTTCATTTGCGTTTTTCTGCATTTTCCAAATTTCCTACAAAGAGCATAAGTTAAATTCTTAAAATTCTTTTAAAAACATAAAAAAATTAAATAATAAATCAACAAATGCACATCTGTGTGCGATGCAAATAAATAAATATTATTTTTCTTATTACTGTTTTAGACGGAAAAAAATTGAGTAGCTTTGTCTTAAAAAATGAAAGCTGAACCTGTCTTTTTCTCATTTTAATTATTTGATGTCCTGGAGATATGGCAAGGCTAACCAAGATTTAACTTTTATCCCTCACCCTCCACTCAAGGAAAGTTAAAAGAGTAACTGTTGTTAAACTCCCAGTGTTGTAATTCTCAATTATAGAATACGGAAAGAGAAAAAATTTAAAATTTGAAGGAAAGGTAAAGAAGAAGCTAAGGGGGTTTGTAAAAGTCCAACCAAGTGTGTGGAACACATAGACGAAATTCCATTTTGCGGGGTGAGGGAAAGGCTTCCCGTGATGGCCTTGTCTGGTGCCATTTCCCCAGTCACTGTCTTCTGTCCATGCTGTCCAGTTGTAAACATATGGGTCAGGAGATGGACCAGTATCTAAAGAGAGAAAGGAACACGCCATGATTGACTCAGAATACTCAATGCTCTTCATTGAATTAAACACATTTTCATATTTTTCATAACTCATTTAAATATGGTTGGACAACTAAAACCCTAATATTCAGAATTCATCTAATGGTATCTTTACGACCTGTGCATTTTTCTGCCTACATGTTATATTTCAATGAGTTTTATATAAAACAATTTTTCAGGAAATTTAGAGCTATCACTTAACATGTTTATCTTCATATTGGGTCTCCAAATCACAAGCATATTCAAACCAAACTGAGCGATGCTGTATCTTTTTACTTTGATACACTCTCTCTATCTGTAGCTTTTTTCCCCTGATTCATTTGACATCATGACTCTCCTCTCCTAAAGACTTCAGCACACATCTCCAAAGAATAAGGACATTCTCCTATGTAACCACGTCATCGCCACACCTACCACAGTCTAGTCAAGGGTCACATCATACATTTGGCTATTTTGTTTCTTCAAATGATTCAGCAAAAAAAAAAATAAATATACCTAGAAATATAGATAGATGATAGATACATAGATAGGTAGATAGATAAATAGATGGAAACAGGAAAAAAATGTTAAATTTGTTGAATCTCGAAGTACCTGCTTTCTACTTTTCTGTATGTTTTGGAAAACATCAGTTTTCCATTTTAAACAAGTCATGATCAATATTTTTTCATCTAGAACAATCCCCTCACCTTCTTGTTTTTTTTATGTCACTGACATTGATGAAGAGCCTTTTTATTTATCAATCTACTACAGCCATTATCTTTTTTATTCTTAAATTGTCCCAAACATGGCCAGTAGGAGCCCCTCAAGCTGCCTTCTGTGTCCCTGTGACATGTCCCCATTACACCCTTGTTTTCTGGGACAACAAGATGTCCCTGGTTCACGTGGTACTTTCCCTGTCCTACACCTGGAATTAGTCATTTCTTCAAAAATTCTAGTTTCTTCTAGTGGTGATATATACTTTATAGAACTTTTCATAAGTCACAAGGACTCTTTCATATAAAAGGGCTCAGAGGGTTAGATTGTCATTTGAAACATTCATAAGAATTAACTTTTTCAGAAGGAAAGAAAAAATGCTACAGACGATTATAAACAACACTTTTTAATTATCAAACTCTTTCTACACAGAATTCATTGTTTTCTTCATAGGAAGATGATGAATTAATAAGAAATAAACACATCAACTGCTTCACAGAAGTTCTAAGTAATAAAATCAGATCATAACTGCACTTATTAGCCTTGTTACTGACTGAGGAATCTCAGTAATTACCTGAGTTTTTAAGGCTGTACAATTCTAACACAATAATCCCCCTTGATGGATTTGTAATCATTTGTGCTCTTTAACATGGGCAAAGAGCTTATCTGCTTTAACTAAGAGCAAAGCAAAACCAAAACAGACACATCTTAGCATTTGTGCTAGGCACACAATTTAAGGAATTCTTGTGAGCAGAAACCTATCTGATTAACAAAGATCTGACAAATTGACTATTCTTTGAGTAGCCAGAAGAAGTCCAAGTAATAAAACCAAAATCTGAGAATCAACAAGGTATTCTCTGTCCAATCAACTGGGCACTAAGAAAAGGCGAAGCCTAGGGACTTCCCTGGCGGTCCAGTGGTTAAGACTCCGAGCTCCCAATGCAGGGGGGCATGGGTTCGATGTCTGGTCAGGGAACTAAGATCCCACATGCAGCAAAAGGCTGCCAAAAAAAAAAAAAAAAAAAGGCCAAGCCTGACAGTGTAGATCTGAGGAGAGTTCCAAGTAGTGGAGAGACACCAGTTGGACGAAATGGATTTAGCTGATGTTGATGGAGGGACATATTCACATTCCCTGTCATCCAACTTGAGGAGGGGGTGACAAGGGACAACTGCAGCATCTTGCATTTATAGAAGTACCTGTGAGCATTAAGGTTTATGAGGAGGGTCTCCAGTAGTTAGGAGAACTAGCATGTTCCTGTAATGTGACTAACATTCCTTACCATTTCTGCAGTTCTTCTCATAGACTATGTTGCCACTGGCATCTTCCTGTTGGCATCTGGGGAATACCAGGTTCACTGCGAATGTTATAGTTGAGCCCACCAGGGCTGGTCCATCACTGGTCAGAAGTGCCTGCACACGGCCTCCTAGGGCATAGAAAAGTGGAGCTCAATCAAACACCTCTTTTCCCTTTCACTGATAAACAAAAAAAGTAAAGTTAAATCTACAATTAAGGACCAGAGGATCCTTACGCCTCTTTACAAACTAGTTGCAGGATTCTTCACTTTTGCTGTCAGAGTACAATATTCCAGAAGACAAACTTAAAAAGTCAGACCAACTGAAGAATTCTCTAACCACAGAAAGAACATTTCCTTAAAATAATTAAAAATCTATTTAATTGGATTGAGGAGACAGGTATTAAAGGTTTGCAACTTTCAATTTCAAAACCAATGACTGAAGGATTCATTGGCTTTTGATGTGAACAGAAAGATATTAACTTTCTGACAAACCACACTTTCGAGATGGTCAAAGTGCCCTGGAGTCTCAGAACTTCTGAAGATGACCATTCCCACATCAGTTACTTAAGTTTGAGGCCAAAACTGCTTGCTCTTCAAAATCTTCCAAGAGGCACCAATTGTAAATTTCTAAGGTGGTTTTACTGTGCGTGTGGTGGGGGAGAGGAGTTTAGAAAGTGATATTGTTGCGATAAAGGAAAGATTGCCAAATCCAGGTGCCTCCCACTTGGTAACTAGTGTACTGTCATTCATGGAAGCACCATGAGCCCTGTGATCTCAGAGTCTGCAATCTACAAGGCTAACTGAAATAAGAAATTACAGCTGTTTGGCAGATGGGACCTAATCAAACTTACAAGCTTTTGCACAGCAAAGGAAACCATAAACAAAATTAGAAGACAGCCTGCGGAATGGGAGAAAATATTTGCAAACAATGTGACTGATAAGGGATTAATTTCCAGAATATACAAACAGCTCATACAACTCAACAACAAAAATCAAACAACCCAATCGGAAAATGGGCAGACCTAAATAGACATTTCTCCAAAGACGACATACAGATGGCCAATAGGAACATGAAAAGATGCTCAATATTGCTAATTATTAGAGAAATGCAAATCAAAACTACCATGAGGTATCAACTCACACCAGTCCGAATGGACATCAACAAAAAGTCCAGAAATAATAAATGCTGGAGAGGGTGTGGAGGAAAGGGAACCCTCTTACACTGTTAGTAGGAATGTAAATCGGTACAGTTACTATGGAAAACAGTATGGAAGTTCCTCAAAAAACTAAAAATAGAATTACCACATGACCCAGCAATCCCACTCCTGGGACTATAGCCAGACAAAATTATAATTCAAAAAGATACATGAACCCCTATGTTCACAGCAGCACTGTTCACAGTAGCCAACACATGGAACAACCTAAATGTCCATCAACAGATGCATGGATAAAGAAGATGTGGTACATATATACAATAGACTATACTACTCAGCCATAAAAAAGAATGAAATAATGCCATTTGCAGCAACATGGATGGACCTACAGATTATCATACTAAGTGAAGTAAGTCAGAAGGAGAAAGACAAATACCATATGATAGCTCTTATGTATGGAATTTAAAATATGACACGAACATATCTACGAAACAGAAAGAGACTCACAGACATATAGAACGGACTTGTTATTGCCAAGGGGGAGGAGAGGTGGGGAGGGATGGACTGGGAGTTTGGGGTCGGCAGATGCAAACTGTTACATATAGAATGGATAAACAACAAGGTCCTACTGTATAGCACAGGGAACTATAGAACTATATGCAATATCCTGAGATAAACCATAATGGAAAAGAATATTAGAAAAAAGAATGTGTATCTTCATATATATACATATGAACATATACATATATATATATATATATCAGAATCACTTGGCTGTAAGCAGAAATTAACACAACATTGTAAATTAACTATACTTCAGTTAAAAAAATTGAATCACTATGTTGTACACTTGAAATTAAAAAAACAAAAGAAATTACAGTTGTTTTGGTTGAGTCTTTTGATTTACCTTTCCAAGAGTTTTTCCACCTCGAGTCTCCCCTCTTCCATACCGGATAGAGTTTTTCATTCCAGTCATTTTCATCTGATGACCAGCCATTTAACTGCCTGTGCTCTCGCATATAACCAGAAGGTCTTTCATTGCTCAGCACATCATGAACGCCTATAACAATATTTGAAAAAAAAATTATGTTGTCTACCTCATCTCTCATTTAGCATTATCTAACAACGGTTAGAGCAACTTTTCACTTCATAAGATTGGAAAGCACATACATAATATTTCCAATATGTGAAGCAGATAGAAAGTACTTTTTAAAAAAATGTGTACTGGAAATACCTTGACTACAAGTACTCAGACCCTTTCTCTTTACGTACTTTAAGTGAATCAAGGAAAAATTTTGAATGTCAGTATTTCTTTGACATCATTTGGTTTCTCAGAACATGTCTTCTGAATATTTGGATTTGATACACTATCATTAGGAAAGACACTGATGCCAATGATCTTCAGAGCAGTTTTTCATCTTTTTCCATTCTGAATGGTTTACTTGGCTCAAGGAGTGCCAGGCTGAGGAATGCCTCCAAGGTTCCAGGAGACGTGTACCAGTACTGGAGGGCCCATTGCTGAACAAATGTTTTTATGGCCCAGCACATGGTCTGTCTTGGTGAACGTTCCATATACAGTTGTGTAGCTTGTTGGGTATTGTGTTTTTTTAATGTCACTTATGTCAAGCTGGTTGGTATTGTCTTTGGCAACTTCTCTGTTCCTGTTGATTTTCTGTGTGCTTGTTATTTCGTTACTGAAAGAGGAATGTTGAAATCTTCAACTATAATAATGGATGTGCCAATTTGCCAACTTTGTCTTTCAGTTGGCATTATTTGCTTTATGTATTTTGAAACTTTATTTTAAATTGTTAAGTCTTCTTGATGAATTGACCCTTTTAACATTAGGAATTCACTTTTTTTTCTTTGGTAATATTCCTTGTTCTGAAGAATACTTTGATATTAGTGCTTAGTGTTTAACTGGTACATCTTTTTCCATCCTTTTACTTTATTTTTGCATATTAGAAAAAATTTTAAAATTAATTAATTAATATTTATTTTTGGCTGTCTTGGGTCTTCATTGCTGCACACGGGCTTTCTCTACTTGTGGCGAGTGGAGACTACTCTTCATTGTGGTGCGCAGGCTTCTCATTGTGGTGGCTTCTCTTGCTGCGAAGCACAGGCCTTAGGTGCGTGGGCTTCAGTAGTTGTGGCACATGGGCTCAGTAGTTGTGGCTCACGAGCTCTAGAGCACAGGCTCAGCAGTTGTGGTGCACCGGCTTAGTTGCTCTGTGGCATGTTGAGTCTTGCCAGACCAGGGATCAAATCCATGTACCCTCCATTGGCAGGAGGGTTCTTAACCACTGTGCCACCAGGGAAGTCCCCATCCTTTTACTTTTAACCTATAAATATTTTTATATTTGAAGTGGTTTCTTGTAGACAGCATATTGTTGTTTTTTAAAAAAACCTAGTCTAATAATTTTTACTCTTTATTTGGAGTGTTTAGGTAATTTACATTTAATGTAATTATCAATATTGTGGGATTTGTCTACTATATGTTTTCTATTTATCCATTCTGTTCTTTATTCCTTTTTTCTTCTTTTCTTATACTTATTGGGATTATTTTTGGATTCCATTTTATCTGCATTATTGGCTTATTAGCTATACCTTTGTTTTAGTGGTTGCTCCAGGGTTTATAGTATTCCAGTTCTTTTAAACTTCTTTCCAATCTTGATGTCTGTCTTTTTGCCTTTCCTGATAAGTCTGGTGGTCACATTGTCTGTCCTTTCTTTGAGGACTGTAGCAGACAGTTCCTGCCTGCACCTGTCCTCTTTCTCTTGTTGCAGAGTTTTTACCATAATGATTCAAAATTCTAGAGGATCACTTTCCTAGCTTTCCTTACAGTTTGGGCAGGAACTGATGATTAGGTCCTGGCCGACGGGAGCTGAGTGTAAATCTGCTGGAGGCTTCTGGGAAACATTTTTCTCCATCTTTAAAAAAATAATAATAAAGTGGAAAAAATCTCCATTTTTTCCTCCTGAGAATTGATTTTGGAGACAGTGGTCTAATGATGTGACGCCTGGGCTGTGACAGCCATATTTAACCATGAGGGAAAAAATCTGAGGAAGCGGGCCAGCACACCAAGGGTGTCAGCATAGATGCATGAAAAGAAAGAGGCCTTGACGATGTTGTTGAGCTCTTCCTCCAGCCTTGTCTACCTTTGGGTGGATTGAGACAATAAATGTCTGACTCAACCTCTTTGAGTATCTGTTACTCACAGGCAAGAGCTCCACTGTCTATAACCCTTGCCAGCCCCGAATCATACACTGTTATCAACTGTTGTCTCATCTAGTCATATGGTCTTGCAGTTTGGTCTGGCTATGGACTCAGAGCCAGGAACACTGCCTTTTCTCTTACATTCGGAAAGAGGCCTCCTATGAGGGGTGGTATTTAGAAGGTACTCAGAGAAGCCATACTGAATGGATGCCACTAGCCTCTGCCTTCTATTCCTCTTTGTTGGTAGGAGGAAGGGGAAGCATGTAATTCCCTTCTTATAATGGAGGCAGATGGAGTGGGAAGGAACATTGAGCTGGAAGTTACAGAACCCACTATGAAACAGGCTGTGGGATTTCAGGCCATGTTTCTCTGGGCCTTCACATCAGGCAAAAAAACACATGTCCTGTGATACTGTGAGATAGTATCTGTTTCCAAAGAGGAACAAAGTGAGGGCAGGAAATCTATGTTTATCAATAAATGTTTATTATAATTGGAAATTCAGTTGAATGTTGAATCATGGAATGGTAGAATGTTCTATATAGAAAGAACTAAGAGTAGTTCGTTCAAATCCTTTCATGTATAGACGAAGAAATTCAGGCCTAGAGAAGTGATACGATTCACTCAGAGTTATCTGTAATCAAGTAGAAATGAAGACTGGCATCTTTGAGTCCCAGGATCAGTTTTTTCTACTCTTCCGACGTCTTCCTCTTCCTCAGATCCTGAGTGAATGTCGGTGTTTCCAGAAACATAATCCAAACACAGATTTCTCCTTTGATTTTAAATGTTAAAAGTCTGGGCTTCCTTGGTGGCTCAGTGGTTAAGAATACACCTGCCAATGCAGGGGACACGGGTTTGAGCCCTGGTCCAGGAAGATATCACATGCTGCAGAGCAGCTAAGCCCGTGCGCCACAACTACTGAGCCTGTGCTCTAGAGCCCGTGTGCTGCATCTACTGAAGCCCCCGTGTTCTAGAGGCCGTGCTCCGCAACAAGAGAAGCCACCACAATGAGAAGCCTGGGCACTGCAACGAAGAGTAGTCCCCGCTCGCCGCAACTAGAGAAAGCCCGTGCACAGCAACGGAGACCCAGCACAGCCAATAAATAAATAAACAAATAAAAATAAATTAAAAAAAATAAATGTCAAAAATCAAGGAAAAATACAAACTTAAAAGGCGAGTGACAAGGAATAGATGCATAGGCCCATAGAACAGACTATAGAACCCAGAAATAGACTCACAGATATGCCCTACTGATTTTTGCAAATATGATCCAATGGAGAAAAGATAGCCTTTCAACACATGGCACTGTAAAAAAGTAAAAAACATAGGAAAAATCTTCAGGTTCTAGGTAGGTAAGAATTCTTAGACTTAACACCAAAACCATAATCTATAACGGGAGAAATTGATAAACTGGACCTCATTAAAATTAAAAAATTTTGCTCTGTGAAATACCATGTGAAGAGGGTAAAAAGGCACATTACAGGGAGAAAAATATTTGCAAACCACATTTCCAAAAAAGGAATAATATCTAGAACATATAAAGGATTTTCAAAACTCAGTGTTAAAAAATCAAATAATCCAGGTAAAAGACCTGACCAGACATTTCACAGATGAGGATGTACAGAAGACAAAGTAACACATGAAAAGATGTTCAATATCATTAGCCAGTGAGTAAATGCACATTAAAACCACAATGAGATATCACTGCATACCTATCAGAAAGACTAAAATTAAAAATACTGACATCAGGGGCTTCCCTGGTGGCTCAGTGGTTAGGAATCCGCCTGCCAATGCAGGGGCCATGGGTTCAAGCCCTGGTCCTGGAAGATCCCATATGCCACAGAGCAACTAAGCCCACGAGCCACAACTACTGAGCCCCTGCACCACAACTGCTGAAGCTCACGTGCCTAGAGCCTGTGCTCTGCAGCAAGAGAAGCCACCGCAATGAGAAGCCTGACCACCACGACGAAGAGTAGCCCCTGCTCGCCCCAACTAGAGAAAGCCCACATGCATCAACGAAGACCCGATGCAGCCAAAAGTAGAATAAATAAATTTAGTTTAAAAAATGACATCAGATGTAGGTGAAGATGTAGAGAAACTGAATCACTCATACACTGCTGGTGGAAATGGTACTGTCATTCTGGAAAACAGTTTGGCAGTTTCTTGTAAAACTAAACATGCAATTACTATGCAACCAAGCAGTTGTACTCATGGGCATTTGTCCCAGAAAAATGGAAACTTATGTTCACATAAAAACCTGTACATTAATGTTCAGAGCAGCTTTACTCATAATAGCCCAAGCTGCAACAACCCAGAAATCTTTCATTGGGCGAATGGATAAACTGTGGTACATCCATGTAGTACGGTATACCACTCAGTGATAAAGAACTAGCTATTGATATACACAACAACCTCAATAAATTATGTTGAGTAAAAAAGAGCCAGTTCCCCTAACTTACATACTGTATGATTCCATTTCTCTAACATTCTTGAAGTTACAAAATTATAAAACTAAAGAATGGATTAGTGGTTGCCAGGGGCTGGGGGTTGGGTGGAGTGGGAAAGGGAAGTGGCTTTGGATCTTTGTGGTGATGTGACTGTTCTGTATTTTGACCATGTCAATGTCAGTACCTTGGTTGCCACATTGTACTACAACTTTGCAAGATGTTACCATTGGGAGAAACCCTGTAAAGGGTACATAGCGGGGACCTCTTTGTATTATTTCTTAAAAGTGCATGTGAATCTACAATAACCTCAAAATAAAAAGTTGAATTAAAAAATAGAATAAACAATCAAAAACCCCCAACAGTAAGACTTTAAAAAAGAAAGTGGGGAGGGGAATAGATGTGAAGGTAAATGGGGTCACACCCATCACCCCTGTGGCTGTTCCCTCTACCCTTCGGACGCCCTGCTCTACTAGCAGAGACATGGCGGCTTGGCCACTTGTGAGCTACTCCGTCAATAGCCTCCCCTTCCTCTTTTTACCACGGCTATGACTGGAAAATGGCAAGGAATCCCTTGTTGTCTTATATACTGCTAAATTCTACCCATCCTTATTTTTTGCGGCCAGGATATTTCGCCTTAAGGCAAGGTGAAGCCAGGCACAGCAGGTTTTGTTATGTGGTAATAGGTTGGGCCTCCTCTCAAACTACCAGCCAGCCTCAGGCTAACCTGCCTTAGCTGAGCAGAGCAAGGGGGTGCTGGTGGATGGGAGGCTAGAATTGGGTGCAGGGGCCTCCCACTGACCTGTCAGCTCTCTGTCCCTCCGTCCCCCGGACCTCTGTGGGAGTCTGTCCTGGGGGTGGGGGGGACTTGGAGACAAGACAGTTGCCACCACGTACGACTGCTACTCCAGGCCCTTGGTAGCTGGTGTCACAAGAACCCTCTTACCCAGTTTTTCAAACAAAGAAGCGAAAGCTCAGGGGCGCTAAGTCACTCGTGGTCCAGCCCCACGGCTGGCAGGGAGGACAGCGGCTGCCACGAAAGCCTTCCTCGTCCTCTTATCCGCCGTGCGGCCCCTCCGCCTTGTCCGGGACAGGGGAACAGCGCCAGCCTGCCCGGCCTCCCTGGGCTGTTGCGAGGCCCCGTGCGGCCCAGACGAGTGACAAACCCCGGGCCGCCGCTCTCCGGCCCGGCCCCCCGCCGGCACAGCCCCTGCGTCTGGGCTCCCGGGTCAAAGTCGCGGCTCCTCTTCCTGCCCCGTCACCGGCCTCAGCGCTGGCGGCACAACTGGCCTCCCGACACTCTCCTCCCCTCCCCCCAGCCCAGGTCCCCAACCCGGAACCCCAGCACCGCGGGCTCCCGGCGCGCCCAGCGCCCGCTCCTCAGCGCCCCCTCCCCACCCCACCCCGAGCCTGCAGCGGCCCCCTCTCTACTCCACCCAGCCGCCGCCGGGCATCGCACTCTGCAATGACCTCTTTGCTGTAGGGCTTTTCTCTCCCGCTGGGAGGAGTGAGAGGAACGCGTGCACGTGTGTCCAGGATCCTCCTCTCTTCGATCTGGGCCCAGCAGGTGAAAAGCCGGACCTGGGCTCCTCGTGTGCTCACCCGTTGAAGAGTGGGAGGACCATCTGCTCCACAAAGGGGGCTGTGAGGACTAGCCGACTGATTTAAGTGAGGCGGCCAGCACAGTGAACACACATGGTGGGTCCCTTCTCAGCGCCTACCTCCCTCCCCTGGAGTCGTTTGGCAAAATCAGGACTTTTCCTCCAGGGAACGTTGTCACTCTACTGGAGTGAGGTGGAGTGGACCTTCCGGGAGATGTCTAATTCACTCCCTTCTCCCACTCCACTGGAGGATAGGGGCTGCCATGACCGCCCATCCCCTGGACTGGACAAGTGGGCCGCCGGTGAGCTCAGTGGCTCGCAGCTCTGGCTTCCGTTCCAATCACAAGAGGAGATTTTTTTTTTTTTTTTTTTTGTGGTACATGGGCCTCTCACTGTTGCGGCCTCTCCCGTTGCGGAGCACAGGCTCCGGATGCACAGGCTCAGCGGCCATGGCTCACGGGCCCAGCCGCTCCGCGGCATGTGGGATCTTCCCGGACCGGGACACAAACCTGTGTCCCCTGCATCGGCAGGTGGACTCTCAACCACTGCGCCACCAGGGAAGCCCACAAGAGGAGATTTTGAAACAAGGATGCTCCAACCCCACCTCCAAAGATTCTGATCTCACTGATCTGGGCATCAGCATTGTTAAAAAGTCCCCAGCCTCTACTCTAACTAGAAAAGAGACCCAGGGCTTTAGCTCTTTTCTCAGTATCCTCACTACAGTGGCAGCAAACTCCTGCAGGTCTGTGAAAACCTATCAGCAGGATTTTTTTTTTTTTTTGTCAAGCGGCTTGTGGGATCTTAGTTCCCTGACCAGGGATCACAGCTGGGCCCTTCTGCAGTGAAAGCATAGAGTCCAAACCACTGGATCACCAGGGAATTCCCTCAGCAGGATTGACGATAGCTTCTGGGTTGGGATTATTAGAAAGTCTGATTCCAGATTTTGGGCCCCATTTCATCTGAGGCTCTTTCCTGTTAGATGGCAACGAAACAAAATTTAGTGGGTAGCGTTGCTGTGGTCTCAAGCCAGAGACTGTGCCTTTCACCCCCCCCCACCCCACTCTCTCGCAATGTCTCTAAGAGAGTGGGTGGCAATTTTGATAGAAAAAAGCTCCACAGCAGAGGGGCTGCATGTCTTTCACTTCAGGAGCCTGGAGCAAAGAATGGGGACTGAACGCATTCTGCCGTACTTTCAACATCCCCAATGGTTTTCAGAAGAAAACAAGTGAGCGTGAATGCTTCCTGAAGTCCAACTTTGGGCTCAAGCAAAGTTACTTCAGACAAACCCATCACTTCAGACAACAGCCAGAGAATGGATTAAAAATACAGAAATTGACAGTTACTCACGTTTCGCAGCATCAAGTGGCAGTCTTGCCGCCAGAAGCAGAAATCCCAGGAAACAGTAGAGACATTCCATGCTGAATTCTCACAGATGCAGGCAATCAAGGTTTAACTTGTAACTCCTCTGGCTCCATCCGCTAAGAACAACGGTGTTCTTCTGGTTTTTGTTGTGCTCCACTCCTTATTTTAATTAAATATGGGCCTCGGGGCAGATCATGTGATGGTATTAAGCAGCACTGCTTGATCTGGTCTCTGGAGTTCAACCACTCATGTGCTTCTGACTCACTTGCTCTTAGTATCTATTTATTCACTTTTCAGACGCACACCATTTCAGTGTTGTTATTCCATATTTCTACTTAAAGGGACTTACTTTCCTATGGGCCCTGTTTTGATAGCCTTCCCCAAATAAAATTTCTATCTCCAACCTCACTGATTTTTTAAAATGTTTGAAATATGTTTTATTACCTTATATTTTGAATTAGATTCTGTTCATTCATTCTGTTCGTTTCTTTTTTGAACTTTTGAATTTTATTTTATTTTTTATACAGCAGGTTCTTATTAGTCATCAATTTTTTAAAAAATTTACTTATTTTTGGCTGTGTTGGGTCTTCGTTTCTGTGCGAGGGCTTTCACTAGTTGTGGCAAGCGGGGGCCACTCTTCATCGCGGTGCGCGGGCCTCTCACTATCGCAGCCTCTGTTGTTGTGGAGCACAGGCTCCAGATGCGCAGGCTCAGTAGTTGTGGCTCACGGGCCTAGTTGCTCCGCGTCATGTGGGATCTTCCCAGACCAGGGCTCGAACCCATGTCCCCTGCATTAGCAGTCAGATTCTCAACCACTGAGCCACCAGGGAAGCCCAGTCATCAATTTTATACACATCAGTGTATACATGTCAGTCCCAATCGCCCAGTTCATCACACCATCATCCCCACCTGCCGCTGCTTTCCCCCCTTGGTGTCCACACGTTTGTTCTCTACATCTGTGTCTCAAGTTCTGCCCTGCAAACCGGTTCATCTGTACCATTTTTCTCCAACCTCACTGATTATTAACTTGCTGTGACTCCTTTGCTGATTCACTGACCCAGCTCATGTTGAAATGTCACAATTATGCTTTTGCCATAATTTAGATGACCAGCTCTTCCCAGTGCTGGCTAGTGCTTGTACATCCCCTTCCCCCAAGAGGAAACTAAGATGGGGAGCGATCTCTTCCATCACTTGAAATGGTGGATGACATACATGGATAAAAACATACGCTGTGCCGAAAGGGGACTGAAACAGCTGCACCATCTCCGGTAGCTGAGAAATTTACTCAAAAGTGCATTTAGGGGGCTTCCCTGGTGGCGCAGTGGTTGAGAGTTCGCCTGCCGATGCAGGGGACACGGGTTCGTGCCCCGGTCCGGGAGGATCCCACATGCCGCGGAGCGGCTGGCCCCATGAACCATGGACGTTGAGCCTGCGCGTCTGGAGCCTGTCCTCCGCAACGGGAGAGTCCACAACAGTGAGAGGCCCACGTATAGCAAAAAAAAAAAAAAAAAAAAAAAAAAAAAAAAAAAAAAAAAAAAAAAAAAAAAAAAAAAAGTGCATTTAGGATATCTGTGCAATTCCGTATAACTTTTGGAACCACCTGCATCATTTTTGATAACTGCTCTCAAAGCATTTATTTGTGTTGTATCACTCAGGACCATTCAACATACAGCATATTTATTTCATGTTACAGAAAGCAAGCATTAAATGTAAAAACAAGCTTGCCTAGAACATACATCTTATCAAATCGTTTCTGGTTACAGAATGTGCAGAAAATGTGGCAACATGACTTTACTGAATGTGATCGTTCTCTAAGTCACACCCACATAACCGTTTTCAGTACATATAGAAGCCCCGGTCAGGGGTGAGGGGAAAATTTGTGGTAGTGATTTATGTTTCAGTTGTGCTAATGAGGAATAGAAGAAAAATAGTCTGTGAAACTCCCTACCCTAAGGCCACACACAGCTCTTTAGAGCTGCTTTTACAGCCTTTGAAGCAAATATGAAGCGAAAAACAGGGAAGGGAACATATGCACAACTGAAACAAAACTGTTTTCAAATACAGATGAGTAAGTGAATAATGGAAGTAGTTGTTGGTTTTATGTAATGTGAATAATCTATATAGTTCTGTTTTCTTTTTACAACATGAATAACTTATAATTAAAAACTCTTCAGTGTAGGGGAAACTTACTATTGATTTTTGCAAAGTATGATTTCCCTTTGTTGCTTACGATTAGTTCTGGCTTCTATTTTTGGCCAGATTAGCTCTTTCTGTCTCTAAGAAAACTGGAAGTGGCAGACTCTTATGTAACGAGATCTTTTTTAGGGTGACAGACACAAGGATCAAGTCTTCACTTTTGTCTTCTCTCCTTCCCTCTCCCATCAACAGGGGATAGCAATGAACTAAGGCAACAGGCAAAACGTAGGCAGCTGGATGGAGGCAAAGGCACCAGAAATTCTTAATTTCAAAGCACTTCAAATTGGCTAATCAGTGCCTTGATAATCAACAGCTGACAACATATAAAGTACTTTGTAGGTTTCAAGATACTGGGCTATTTTGGATAAGAAATATCTTCAAGCTTGTTTTTTTTCCTTGTAAAATAAAATTATACTGTGAAAAAGGTTTGAAATAGTTCCTTCAAAGAAGGGAACCATCGCAATTACCTGGTATTATCCACAGGATTATCCTGGTGGAAATGCTGTTGAGCAAATAGTCAACTTCTGAGAACGTCCTAAATGGCCTCTCAGCGGCCTGGGTTCTGGCACCCCTCGTGCGGACACAGTCCCAACCTGAGGAGTAGCCCCTGAGCTGGGAGAAAGGTAGCAACCACCTCAAGGAAGGCTCGTGGAGGGGCAGGTGGCAGCCAAACCCAGGTGTCACGGCAGGCAGTGGGGGAGTTCCCTCTAGTTTTAGGAATTTTTTAGTTCAAACTGATGTTTTTAAGCAAGATAATAAAAATTAAGGCCCTTTCCTCTCCAACTCATAAATAGCTGTTGGATAAATTCCCTATCGCCACTGTTAGCAGAATTTGCAGAAACCTGGAGGCTTGAAACTACACCAGCCTAATACCTTGCTTTCTGGTATGGGTCTCAGCGGGCTAAAATCAAAGCAGCAGCAGGGAAGCTCCAGTGAAGCATCTGTTTCTTTTACCTTTTGTAGCTTCTAGAGGTCTCCCTGCATTTCCTCCTGGCTTGGGGCCCGCTTCCATCTTCAAAGCCAGCCGTGGCCGGGAACGTCTTTCTCACACACAATCTCTCTGACACTGATTCTCCTTTCTCCCTCTCTCACTTATAAGACCTTGTGATTGCATTGAGCTCACCTGGATAATCCAGGTTAATTTCCTTGCCTTAAAGTCCGTTGATTAGCAACGTTAATACCATATGCAGCCTTTAATTCCCTCTTGCCACAGGACACCTTCACAGGTTCCGGGGATTAGGATGTGGACATCTTTGGGGGCACCATTATTTTGCCTATCACAGTTATACAGCAGGTGATTTAGCAAAAAAAATTCTGTTTATAAGAAGAGTGTGTGATAAGAGCAGTGATGGGAAGTGACTCTCAGAGGTTACATGACTTGTTGAAACAAAGCTTTTGATATTTGGCAGAGCAGAAGGCAAGAATAAACTGAAGATAAAGGAATCAGTTCAGAGAGAGAGAGAGCCCATGTGACTGCTTTGTCCTAATGTGGGCTTTTTAACGTGTTATAATCAGAGTCACAGTTTTCGGATTTAAGCATTAACAAATGACGCAGAGACTTCTGTTTTGGGTCCAGTTCCTCAGCCTCTCCTGTCTGGGTGCTCCCCACATGAATAAGTAATTAAACCCCCTGGTTTCTAGGTTTGCTAAGCTTTGAAATTACTCTTCCACGAAAATATTTTCCCTCATTTTTCAGGGAAAGAGGAGAAAAGGTCAGTGCATCATTTTCTGGTCACCTCTGCTATCACAAAGTGGCAACAGCTGTTGTATTTTTAGCCTGATTTTCTACCTGAAGGAATCGGACACTAGACTCCGGTAAAGGAGTTTTCTTCTTGGGGTGCTGGCTGCAAACGTCTCTCACTGTTGTGGCCTCTCCCGTTGCGGAGCACAGGCTCTGGACGCGCAGGCTCAGCGGCCACAGCTCACGGGCCCAGCCGCTCCGTGGCATGTGGGATCCTCCCAGACCAGGGCACGAACCCACATCCCCTGCATCGGGAGGCGGACTCTCAACCACTGCGCCACCAGGGAAGTCCTGCAAACGTTTTTTTTTTTTTTTTTGCTGTACGCGGGCCTCTCACTGCTGTGGCCTCTCCCGTTGCGGAGCACAGGCTCCGGACACACAGGCTCCGCGGCCATGGCTCGCGGGCCCAGCCGCTCCGCGGCATGTGGGATCTTCCAGGATAGGGGCACGAACCCGTGTCCCCTGCATCGGCAGGCGGACTCTCAACCACTGCGCCACCAGGGAAGCCCTGAAATTAGAAAGAGCAGTAGGTGTAGAAAAGTGTGGGTTATCATACTAAGTCCTAGTTTTGTTATTAAAGTACTTTCTCTGAATCATTAGTGTAGAAGGAGAATAAGACATGGAAGTTTAATGAGTGGATGTGGAAGCAACGATGCCTTTCTTTTCTACTTTTGGTGCCCGTAGATCAGTGGGACACAAGAGAGAACTAGAATAGGATCTAAGCAGAGAGAAAGAAGGGAGGGGCAAAAATAGAAATCTGAATGGAAACCTGGCTTCCAGATTTTTGATAATTATGGATTATCCAGACATGTCTCAGAACACAGGAGCCAGTGCATTGAGCTCATTCATGGGAGATCAATTGTAAGCCCAAGAAAGAAGTTAGAGCAAAAATCAAAAGGGATTTTGACTGTAGAAGAAAGGTCAGGAAACTGAAGCTGGAATACCCTCTTGGATCTTTATTCTCATGTCTAAATTCAGCTTTTTCTCAATGAAATTTTTTAACACCTCAGATAGAATTTAATTCACCAGTGGAGGTCTGCCTTTCTATACTAGCCATCATCAACCAAGGCATGAATGACAATCTCTGACCTCAGAGGAGCATAGGATCTCATGGGGAGAATGAGACTCAGAACAGGTAATAGTATGAAACACCTTTTGAAATTCTTATTCTGGAGACTTTCAAACATACACAATATAGAGAGAATGACATAATCAACTTCCATGTACGCATCACTGGCTCCAATGATCATCAATATATGGCCAATCTTATCTTATTCCTCCCCCTCCCCACACCATTATCTGCTGGATTATTTAAAAACCAATCCTACACACCACTGGTGTGTGGCATTTAAATTAAGTAATGTAGATAGAGCTAAAGGAGTTCAGAGAGATGGAGGATGTAGAGGAATCTTTATGGGGAAAGTATGACTTAGTTCTTGAGTGATGAGTTAAGCTGGATAAGCACAGAGGAGGCATGGGGAGAGTGCATTCAGGTAGGAATAGAAGAAGGAACACTTTTTAAAAAAAGGAGTGAAGCACAGATGCATACTACAACGTGGATGAACCTGGAAAACAATCTGCTAAGTGAAAGAAACCAGACAAAAAAGTCACATGGTGTATGATTCTATTATATGAAATATCCAGAATAGGCAAATCCATAGAAAGAAAACAGATTGGTGATTGCCAGGGGCTATAGGGAGGTGAGTATGGGTTTTATTTTGGCATGGTGAAAAAGTTTGGGACCTAAATAGAGATGGTGGTTGGAAAACATTGTGAATGTACTAGATGCCACTGAATTGTTCACTTTAAAATGGTTCATATGAGTGGCATGGACATATACGCACTACCAAATGTAAAATAGATAGCTAGTGGGAAGCAGCCGCATAGCACAGGGAGATCAGCTCGGTGCTTTGTGACCACCTAGAGGGGTGGGATAGGAAGGGAGGGAGGGAGACGCAAGATGAAGGAGATATAGGGACATATGTATACGTACAGCTGATTCACTTTGTTATAAAGCAGAAACTAACACAACATTGTAAAGCAATTATACTCCAGTAAAAATGTTAAATAAATAAATAAATAAAGTATAAAATATTTACTATAAAAAATGGTTCATATTATGTTATGTGAATTTCACTCTGATTACAAAAAAAAAAAAAAGAACAGTAATGATTAACTCCATGACACCCTTTGTTAGGTGGGCCAGGCACGATGCTAGAAACTGAGGATAAAAAGGCACCGAGCATTATGGCGCTGGCAGTCCAGTTGGAGTTAGCAGCCAGGTGAAGAAGCATGTGCAGGTGCTACGGTAGAAACATGTCAGGGTGCACACTGAGAGCACGAAGAAAGGGGCTGCTCAGTCCCAGCTGGATAGCACTGTCCAGTACAAACATAATGTGAGCCATGTGTGTAACTTTAAATTTCCTGGCAGCCACATTTTAAAAAACTAAAGAGAAACAGTTGAAATTCTTTTAAGACTATGTTCCATTTAACTCGATATCTCTAAAACATCATTTCAGCATGTAATCAATGTGTAAAATTATTAATGAGATATTTTATTTTATTTATTTTTTTTTTTGCGGTACGCGGGCCTCTCAGTGTTGTGGCCTCTCCCGTTGCAGAGCACAGGCTCTGGACGCGCAGGCTCAGCGGCCATGGCTCACGGGCCCAGCCGCTCCGCGGCATTTGGGATCCTCTCAGACCGGGGCACGAACCCGTGTCCCCTGCATCGGCAGGGGGACTCCCAACCACTGTGTCACCAGGGAAGCCTAGATATTTTATATTTTTTTCATGCAAAGTCTTTGAAGTCCAGTGTGTATTTTAGACTTACAGCATGTGTCAATTTAGACCAGCACGTTGCAAGTGCTCACTGGCCACATGTGCCAGTGGCTGGTGTGTCACACAGAGCAGCTCCAGAAGGACAGGAAGAGCTTCCCCATGGGTTGAGCAGTGGCCTGGAGTTTGTGTTGCTCCAGGCAACCAAGTCAGGGGTTGGGGGCTACAGCTGGAGGGGAGCTATGAGGGTGACATGCTCACCCTACAGCCAGGGCAGAGGGTCAAGCCTGATTTCTACGGAAAGTGAGTGTAATAGGGACGATGTTTTAATGCACATCTGATACTGTTTTCTCTGACCTATTTCCCAGGAGTGGAGATAAAGAAGAGGAAACAGAGAGGTCGAGTTCCCATTACACATAATTGATTTAATGCCCACTCCCTACACCCAACTGTCTGTCTCCAGCATTCTTTTCTTTTTTTTTTCCAAAGGAAAATTTATTTATTTATTGGCTGTCTTGGGTCTTCGTTGCGGTGCACGTACTTCTCATTGCGGTGGCTTCTCTTGTTGCGGAGCATGGGCTCTAGGCACGTGGGCTCAGTAGTTGTGGCTCGTGGGCTCGGTAGTTGTGGCTCGTGGGCTCTAGAGCGCAGGCTTGGTAGTTGTGGCACACGGGCTTAGTTGCTCCGCGGCATGTGGGATCTTCCCGGACCAGGGCTCGAACCCGTGTCCCCTGCATTGGCAGGCGGATTCTTAACCACTGCGCCACCCAGGAAGCCCTCTTTAGTCTTCTTCAATCTGGAACATTCCCTCAGCCTACTTTATCTTTCAAGACATTAATATTTTTGAAGACTATTGGCCAGTGTTTTACAGAATGCCCCTCATTTTAGGGTTGTCTCATGCTTCCTCATGCTCACATTCAGGTTCTGCATTTTGAGTACTGCATAAATAATACTACTTCCTTTTTATTGCATCACATCTTCTAATAAATTTTGAACACTTTTCTAGTCACTAAATTGAAGAGACTATTACTTAAAAGTAAGTATATACAAACACTTAGCACAGGGCAAGGCATAGAGTAGGCTCTGGACCATTCTTATTGACTGAGGTTTGGAAGCCTTATGCCAATAAGAGAGGGCTATTGCAATTCTCACATGAAATTTATAAAACAAATTGAAGTTTCCTTCACATAAAAAGCAGCAAGCTTCTGATTTAAGTATATATGGGAAAATTCTGAAAATGTTTAGAATGTGATTTCATTGAAGACATACATAACTATAATGAAACAAACCTCAGCTCACACACATAATAACACAATCTCTCTCGTTAGAGCAGATCAGTTTTTATAAAGAGGCTACATTCCATCTTGCTCTCTATCTTCAGCATTTCCTTAATTTGGTGGGTTTGGACAAAAACTTTCTTGCACATTTATTTATCTTTCTTTTATGAATCATGTGAATTCTAAAGCTTATGTAGTTTTAGAGCTAAATGGTATCTATTCACTAATCCTTTACACGAAATGACTGAAAATGAAACAGGGGTTTTCTCAATACTTGGAACTAAATACGGAAATGCAAAAGAACTCCAGTTCAGTGAAGAGTGTGCCCAGCTGCATGCTCTGTTCCAGAGCCGAGACCTGTGAGTGGAGTCAGGTTTAGGGCCCAGTATCACAGGCCTCACCCCCTGCTTCTCCCAGAGACCCAGGAGAAGGGGATAGAGTTGGAAGCTGACACCAATTCTCATGGATCCCTTTCTTTTCACCCATTCACCACAGAATGCAAATTCTATTACAGTTTTTGAGTATGTGTGTGTGTGTGTGTGTGTGTGTGTATTGGGGGTGCCGATAATATTGACAACAGGTCATAAAAAGTGTAATGTCTGACTGAAGCAGAGAGAGCAACTCCATAGCTGTATTTGAATTTCTGGGAGAAGTTTGGGTAGACTATGGTTCATGGCAGGAGTCAATGCTTTAAAGTTTAAATTTTTAAATATGTTTTGTTGTTGTTCTTTTGACCACTTCTTTACCTTCTTCTGGCATTAGGAAACATTGATCTACAAAGTTAAGGCTACGCACTGAAGTGGTCAAGGAAGTTGCCTTTGTGAAACAAAGTGTTTTATTCGCTACATATAAATTTGTAATTTCTACCCCTGCACCTATTTCCCCCAAGTTTTTGTGGGGCAGGACTGTGTGGATTATGTTCACGCCTGGGTCTTAAAGGCAGGTGGGACTGTCAGAATAGGACAAGAGTGTGGGGACAGATCCCACAAAGTCATAGACTGAAAAAGATTTGGAAAACACTGATATTGAGGAAGAAGAGCAGCCAAATCTTCTAAAAGTATATAAAACCCACCACATCATAACACTCTCTTTACAGAGCTGGCATTTCGAGATTTCTAGGTTTAAAAGTTATAGTAGGGGCTTTCCTGGTGGCGCAGTGGTTGAGAATCCGCCTGCCGATGCAGGGGACACGGGTTCGTGCCCCGGTCCGGGAAGATCCCACATGCCGCGGAGCGGCTGGGCCCGTGAGCCATGGTCGCTGAGCCTGTGCGTCCAGAGCCTGTGCTCCGCAACGGGAGAGGCCACAACAGTGAGAGGCCCGCATACCGCAAAAAAAAAAAAAAGTTATATTATTTTTCTTGCTATTACTTGTCCTTGTTTGATTGTGTCTTCATTTGCTCATCTGCTGAACTGAGTGTGCAGAGGTTCAAAAACAGAATGTGAAACACGTGAGTCGGGAGAATCAAAGGGGCCACCTGTTGGGGCAGGCTGCCAGAGCCGGCGGCTCTGAATCACAGGGGCCCAGATCACATGCTGGGCATTGGTTTCACATCTCTCTGGAACCTGTGTGTTCACATCCTGGCCTTTCTTTCCTACACGCAGCAGCATGCTTTGGTTGGAAGCCATTACTATCATTCTGTTTGATTGCTTGTTTAACCATTGTGAAAGATCACCCCCGTGATCCTGATGGACCAGCCATTATGCATATAAGAGTTTTGACTGTAAGAGGGCAGGCTGTGGGATGCTATTCAATTTATGGTCTCCCACCATGTGACTCTGTGCAGCTGAGGGGCCTGAGTGTGGACCGTTAAATTTCATTAGAAAAGACCATACAGAACTTGTAAAAGCTACTCAGTCAATTTTGGTGCTTCTACAGTTTGAAAACCATCTGAAACTATTTGAAAAGTTTATTCTCTTTTAAAATGAATTATCAATCATAGGGAAGGTTGGAATCAAGCTATTGCTTGGTTCCACTCAGAAAAAAATAGTTCAAATTTTTGGGTTGCCTTTCCAAGTTCAAAAATCAGCCTCATCATTAGTTAATACTTAGGCAGACGCTATTCTTTGCCTACTCCAAAGCCATGCCTGATTCCTCATTCTCTGATGCCGTTTGAGTTTTGGGTGGAGATCTCTAGCTCTCAAGGAAGGGGGATTCAGCCCCTGGCCTGAGTGAACACATGATCCACTTCTGGCTAATACCAAGGGGGGAAGTCTGCTGGGATGGGGGTGTCTCAGGGAATATTTTCTTCTCTTATAAGAGAAGGGTATACCAGGTCATTTCTTTGCCCTTGTTGCTGCCAGTTTTCTGCCTTTGAACATGGTCACTTGAAGAAACTCTCTGAGGAGCTGTCTCTATTCTCTTGCAACCCTGAGGGGACAGGGGAAGAGACCTTGAGCTGTTGAATCAGTGCCAGCCCTATCTCTGGATTCCTTGTCACGTTAGAATTAAAAACCCTATCGGTAGGGTATACTGTTACTTGAAGCCAAAAGTAGTCCTATGTGTTATAAATAGCACTGGTTACCTGCAAGGCTCTGTACTAAGACATCACGGAAATAAAAGACCTATTGGATACGACTCCCATCCTCAAGGGGCATGCAATCCAGTTGTCAGACATTTTCCAGTCAAGGGCCAGAGAGTCAATATTCAGGCTCTGTGGGCTTCCCTGGTGGCGCAGTGGTTGAGAGTCCGCCTGCCGATGCAGGGGACACGGGTTCGTGCCCCAGTCCAGGAGGATCCCACATGCCGTGGAGCGGCTGGGCCCATGAGCCATGGCTGCTGAGCCTGCGCGTCCGGAGCCTGTGCTCCGCAACGGGAGAGGCCACAGCAGTGAGAGGCCCGCTTACCGCAAAAAAAAAAAAAAAAAAAAAATTCAGACTCTGTGTGTTGTACAGTCTCTGTCACAACTACTCAGCCCTGCAGCTGCGGTGAGAAAGCAGGTGTAGACAAGATGGAAATAAGTGATTTTGGCTGCGTTCCAACAGAACTTTATTTATGGGCACTGACATTTCATAGGTTGTTCAAGTGTCACAAAATATTCTTCTTCTGTTTTTTCCTCAACCATTTGAAAATGTAAAAACCTTTTTGAGCACACTGTACCAAACTGTGAGGTAGGCTAGACTTGGCTCATGGGCCATAGATTACTGACTCCTGAGCTGGACGAAGGAAAACCCTAGAAAAAAGACCATCTCTTTGATTTACAGGAAGGGCGAATTGAAAGTTTTGTTGTTCCACTTTTGTTTTTAAACAAAAGATAACCTCTCGGCAATTGAGAAGGGCTGACCAAGAGGTGAGGGAGGACTGGAAAACCAAGGTGAATGGAAGAAATGTTCAAGGACTTTCATGCTTTTGAGGTTTAGTTTAAGGTGTTCTCTTCTCCCCCAGGTCACTTAGATAGTCACCCACACCTACTTCTATTAAGCCCATTGTTTCAGTTTTCGGACATTGGTCTTTAATCGATCTAGAGTTCACTTCATACATAGTGGCAGGTGGGGATCCAATTTTATTTTCATCCACGTAGTAGCAAGATTTCCCAAGACCATCTTCCGAGAACCCCTCTTTTCCCTGGCTTGTTGTAGAGGATGTTTAGGAGCAACTTGGGTGTCTGTCACCTGGGGACCAGGAGAGTCAGATGTAAGGATTGGTGCTCTGGGGTACCGGGCATCAGGGAGAAGAGAAGCCTAGAAGTCCTCACAGCCGCGTGGACCTTAAGACTGTAGGGGGAACATCACACATAACACATGTGTGACTTAAAGACACATGCATTCACCACTGCCACACCGACTTTTCACAAAGCCCGAAACAGAGAGTCACCTTAAACATAGAATGCTGGGGTGGGGGAAGATGGGAGTGAGGAAAGTGAATAAGTAAAATATAAAACAAGGGAACAGACTTATGTGGAGACTAATGAGAATGTGCTTCAAACAGAGGAGTAAAATTAACTCAACTTTCCATCTAGGTTAACATTTTTTTAAAGTTTTTTAAGTTAATGAGGATCTTGAAAAACCAGATCTGTTTCATGTTGTGACCTGGGGTTTCCTGATCATTCCTGCCTTCTGAGTGAAAGCCTGGTGATTTATCCTGCCATAGAAATGAAACTTCCCCCAAGGGGGGGTGGCAGATCACTTGATGAGTGAAATAATGCCAGAGGTTTTGTCAAGTGTGGGCTAGTGTGAGAAAGGATGGCAGCAACGCTGCAGGAGGAACATTCTGGTAGGGCTGTGAGGCTAGAGCAGAGAGAGTTAATGGTCATGCACCCAGGATAACAACAATGGCAGTGACAATGATTATTTTCCGTATGTTGGACAATAACTTAAGTGTTTTACATCCTCACAACAACCCACCAAGGTGAGGAGGGGAGACAATAGGTACTCTAATTGTTCTGATTTTTCACATGAGGGGACTAAGGCACTGAGAGGTGAAGTAATTTGCCCAAGGCCACACAGTTAGTAAGTACTAGAACTGAGACTTGAACCCCTGCAGTCTGGTTCTGGAATCTGCCACTGAACCCTCTTGCTGGGCTGAGGGTTTCACTAGGTGTTATCAGTACCTGATGAAGCTATATCACTGGTACCACTTAACTTATGCTCGTGGTATTAGTGGTTTAACTATAAAAGCTTTAACCTTTTAAAAATATGGGGGCATTCAGTATTACAGGGGACAATATATAGATTTTTTTGCCTTAAAATCTTCTTTCAGGAATATTTGTTCTGTGGTTTTATTTCTCAATAAATTCATATACCACCAATTATTTTTAAGTAAAAAATATTGAGGGTCATATTCTTTGCTGGTGCCACAATATACTGTGAAGTGTTCTTCCTGGGTTTGGATATTGAGAATGACACAGGTGAGAAGGGGCCGTTTTGATGGAGGTACAACTATGACAAATTAACAGGTTAACTGGACCTCTTAATCTCTGATTATATTATTCGTAACTGAATCAATGGAAAGGATCCTGGCACGTCTTCATTAGTCTCAAAAACAAATGGTTTCATTTTACACTACCAAACAGATAAAAATACTGTCAGTGAGCAGAATAAATGAAGAGGAAAGAAAACGATTAGAATGTCAGTGAGCTGTAGAAAAGGGAAAGTTAAAGATTTTCGTATTCAGTGCCGTCCAGTGTTCAACTGATCTTTCAGGCCAGTGTTTTGGAGTGTGTTCAAACCACGAAAAAAGAGCAACATTCTTCATTAGTTGGAGATAATAAGAGGCATTTTCAGTGGGATTTAATGCTGGGTAGAGACTGCACCAAGCATGGAAATAACTGAGTCTGAGCTCATTGAACTGATTTGTGCTGTTTACTGATGTTCAAAAATAAAAAGACCCCATTCATTCAAGTTTTCTGCCCCCAAATCCTTTCATCAAGTGTGCAAGGAATTGGCATGACACTCAAGGCCACAAAGAGCGACACCATGAAAAAGAGACTCGTAAAGGAAGTGGACTTTTCTGGCAGGAACACGCCACGGCCTGTGAAAGGGAACACTGAATGTCTGTAGGGCCAGGCCAGGGGCCACAGCTGTCAGATGGGGCCTGAGCGGACACATGGCTTCTGCCGAAGGAATCGGGTTTCTGAGAAAGAATTAAGGCTAGGCCGAGGTGCCGGAGGAGGAGAGCTCAGAATGGTGAAAAAGACAGCTGGGGTTGGCACCAGGAGAGAACGCCAGGCCCCCTGAAAGGCAGCAAATAAGGGCCATTGTTCAAGGACGTTCCAGCCCCCAGGGGCTCAACCAGACCTGCTGAGAGGAGGTGGCTGTCCCCCTGGGGGGGCTCACACTGGACTGCAGGACACACAGAGCTGAAGTTTGCAGGCTTAATCCAACTTTTAAGAGGAGAAGATTATAAAAGTATGCTTTAATAGGGACATCTTTTTAGAAATACAGTCCACCCAAAGGGGATACCCTCGTGAGACAAATGGAAGGGACAATTAGGAAACATCAACATAAAGGAGAAAGAGGAGAAAGGGGCTTTAAGACAGAATTCTCTCTCTATACACACCCATCTATATGTATGTATATTTACATTTTAATATGAAAAATTTCAGTCATATCTAAAAGCAGAATAGCACAGTGATCCCATGTATATCCACCACCTGGATCTAGTAATTACTAACATTTTACTGTGTTTTCTTCATATATTTTAATCTATTTATTTCTTTACCATTATTTTAAAATAAGTCCCAGACACTTCCTGCATATTTCCATATGTATCACTAAAAAAAATCACCTTTTTTTTTTTAAAGTTGGAATTGCTTTCACTGGGGTGAGCACCACAGGCCCGCCGTGGTCAGGTTAGCGTTCTACCCCAGAAGGCAGCTGAAGCCTGGCGCCTCCACCCACCACCTCCCTGGGTCAGTGGAACATGCAAAGCCCAGTCAGAGGGTAGAGGCAGGGGTGGAAGCCACCAGGGCCTGGGGCTGGATGGAACAGGAGCGGGTGGCATCGGGCTGGGCTGCCTTGGTCAGCACATACTGTCCAGGCAGCGTCACTGGGCCCAACACAGGGGTTGAGGCTCTCTGGGAGAGGCAGGCAGGCAGCACCCCAGGGTAAAAAGAACATGTTTTGTGACTCCAAATTGTAACAGTTCTAACTTAATAATTCTTTAATATCACTTCATACTTAGGCCACTGTATTTGTTACCTGTTGCTATGTAACAAAACACATTTAGTGGCTTAAAATAGCACAGGGCTTCCCTGGTGGTGCAGTGGTTGAGAATCTGCCTGCCAATGCAGGGGACACGGGTTCGAGCCCTGGCCTGGGAGGATCCCACATGCCGCGGAGCAACTAGGCCCGTGAGCCACAACTGCTGAGCCTGTGCGTCTGGAGCTTGTGCTCCACAACAAAAGAGGCCGCGACACTGAGAGGCCTGCGCACTGCGATGAAGAGTGGCCCCCACTTGCCACAACTAGAGAAAGCCCTCGCACAGAAACGAAGACCCAACACAGCAAAAATAAATAAATTAAAAAAAAAAATAGCACAAATTCATTATTTCGCAGAACCCATGATATGGAGGACCACCTGCATTATTAATTAAACAATAATTATTAATTAAGACAATAGTAATTATTACTAGAGCAAAGACACTTCTTTTGTGACAGGTACTGTTTTAAACACTTTACAAAACTTAACTCATTTAAGTCTTCATAGCAACCTTACTTAGGCAAATGCTATTACTATTCCCATTTTATAGGTGATAAAATTTGAGGCACAGAGATGTTAAGTAACTTTTCCAATGTCAGACAGCTAATAAATAATATAGGTATGATATGAACACCAGCAGACTGGGTTCAAGACCCAGACCCAAACCCAACCCAAGACCCAGAATCTGTGCTTGTACCACTATATTATGCTGCAGCATTTTATTCCCCTGCCTACTATACACCTCTACTATTATATCTAAAAGATACCTTAAAGTTACCGTGCTCAAAACTGAACTCCTGATTTTGTCCCCCAAACCAACTCCTTCCACAGCGTGATGGGTATTGTGAATTTGCTTGCTCAACATCTACCCCAAGCTCCTTCTAAAGTACCTTCCAGGGCTTCCCTGGTGGCTCAGTGGTTAAGAATCTGCCTGCCAATGCAGGGGACATGGGTTCGTCCCTGCTCCAGGAAGATCCCACATGCCACGGAGCAACTAAGCCCACGCGCCACAGCTACTGAGCCTGCTCTCTAGAGCTCACGTGCCACAACTACTGAGCCCGTGCTCTGTAACAAGAGAAGCCACTGCAGTGAGAAGCCCGCGCACAGCAACGAAGACCCAACGCAGCCAAAAATAAAATAAATAAATAAATAAATAAATAAATAAATAAAGCGCCTTCCAATACTGCAGAGGCTGGAAAGCTAAAAACTACATTGCCCAGACTTTCTTGAAGCAAGAGTTCCAGATGTCAGTTAGGTTTTGACAGTCAGTTGCAAGACCTGAATTTGGAACTGATTTTATGAGGAGAGGCAGGGCACATGCACCTCTTTACTAATGAGGAGTGCAGCAGAAGTGGTAGAGCTCTGAGGCCTGCAGAAGTCAGGGTGGCTTCCTAGCTTAGCAGAAGCAGCTTGCTGACTCTGGCTTGGTCATGAGACTGAGAGTTGTTCCTAGAAGCTCAGGGTAGAGCCTCTATTGTTTGCCCTTGTAATGATCCCCTACATCATTTTATACTCTGAAATGTCTTTTTCTGCTTCAACTAGAGAGGGATTTTCTGCTAGAGTGGATTCTGTTCTCTGCAGCTGAACCTTGACTGATGATGTAGTCTGCCTTCCCTCCGCAGCAATTCCATTCTTCCTGGATATGTATGTGTGTCAAAGTTATTTAACTGTACACGTTAAATATGAGCAATATACTATTTATTTGGCCTCAATACAGCTATTAAATTAAATATTAAAATGAAAATATGGTCCATTTGAATTAATTTTTATGTATGATGTGAGGTATGGCTCAAAGTTCATCTTTTGCATGTGAATATCCAATTGTTCCAGCACTGTTTGTTGAACGACTACCCTTTCTCCACTGAATTGCCTTCAGATATTTGTCAAAAATCAGTTGTCCACCTCTGCTTAAGGACCTGGTATTAACAGCCCTGTGAAGCCACCATGGTGCATCCTAGGGACATTACTGAGGATGCTATTGAAGGCATCACATGGACACTAGAAACTCCTCTGATCTCAGCACAGGGAATGGTTAGCCTTGTCTTGAGCAGCTGTTTGTTTGTGTTCTTTTTTTTTTTTTGCAGTATGCGGGCCTCTCACTGTTGTGGCCTCTCCCGTTGTGGAGCACAGGCTCCGGACGCGCAGCCTCGGCGGCCATGGCTCATGGGCCCAGCCGCTCCGCGGCATGTGGGATCTTCCCGGACCGGGGCACGAACCCGTGTCCCCTGCATTGGCAGGCGGACTCTCAACCACTGCGCCGCCAGGGAAGCCCTGTTTGTGTTCTCTTTTTAGGAAAAAAGTCAGGGTCACTATGGGTTCATCACTCATTGTTGCCTTCACGCCGTGAGGAAGCCTAGAGGCCCCTGTGCCACCACCGCTAGAAAGTGCAGAGCCCGCACTGCATGCGTGTTGGTGACAGTCCACATTCTTGGCTCCATTTTATCTTTCCTGCTCTCACTTTCCTTTTGCCCCAGTTTCCTCATCTACTTGTTTAAAGTTTTATCTTACTGTGAGTATTTCTGTAAGTCATCTCATATCCTTTCTAGAATAAGGTTATACCTGAATAAATAAATAACAATTATTAAAATAAATTAAATCCTACAAGATCAAGCACCTTCTTCCCATAAAATTCTTATAACATAAGAAGATTTTTCCAGGACCTACTCACTTGAGCAGTATCATTCACAGGGGCATTCTGGCACAACAGTGAGTGCGGGCAGTCCCTTGGAGTCATGGGATTTGCTCTGCAAGGGCCCGAGCCCGGTGTTGAAATGCCTCCAGGCCAGCAAGTCCTGTGACCCCGAGTCAGCTGCCCAGGGCTCCTGGAGAGGAGATCATTAACCTTCCTCTTCTTCTTTCTCAAAAGTAAAACAAATCCAAAAGAACTCACTAGCCACTGAGCAGATAAATGACCGGCATCTTCTGTGATGCCCAAATTCAACACAGTTAGTTCAGTAGGTGGATTCTGCTTTGCTGCACCAGCTATGCAGGAAACAGGAAGCACAGAAAGCCAGCCACTAAGTTAACTCACCTTGCTTGTGGCAGACTATTTGAAATATTGCAGGAAAACGGATGGATGAGGGTCAGGTATCACATTATTGAATTCTGATGAAGCACCATAATGTTTCAGGCAGCATGAGAGAGAGAGCAGGGTCTTCTCAACCTCAGTCACCCTTGTACCACCTTCCTGATTCTTGTCATATCTGTGTACTTTTTATTGTAGTTTTTACTTAATATTTATCTTTGGATCTACTAGTGATACTTTAATCTCACCCTAAGCAATAGTACTCATGAATTCAGGAGTTTGATACGCTAGCTATGTTTTTTTCTATCTGTAGAAAAATAATCTACTGTAGCTATAGAAAAGTAATCTATTGTAAAATAAATATTGGAAAGCGGTTGAAATTTAAAAATGTGTTCACATACCTCCAAAAGTCATCTCAGTTACCTCCAGAGGTAGACGTGCCACACTCTGGGACAAACCAGAGGAAAACAATCCTGGATCTCATAGGACTGCAGAAAAGTGTTGGCTCCAGTGGGACCTGGGGGATCAGAGAATCTGTCCTTTAAAAGAGTCATATGTGGGACTTCCCTGGTGGTCCCGTGGTTAGGAATCCCCTTTCCAATGCAGAGGACGTGGGTTTGATCCCTGGTACGGGAACAAGATCCCACATGCCTCGGGGCAACTAAGCCCGTGTTCCTCAACTACAGAGCTCACGTGCTCTGGAGCCCACGCCACAACTAGAGAGAAGCCCATGCGCTGCAACAAAGAGCCCGTGTGCCACAAGTAAGACCCGATGCAGCCAAAATAAATAAATAAATAATAAAGAAAGAAAGAAATTTTTAAAAAGGAAGGAAATTAAAAAAAGAGTCATATGTACATATGTGCATTATTATAGACTGAGACACTGAATATCATAAATGTAATTCACCACCCCCCAAATTAATCAAATCAGCAAACATTAGTATATTGATTCACCTTCTTTTTTGTTTGGCCACGCTGCATAGCATGTAGGACTTAGTTCCCCGACCAGAGATCAAACCTGTGCCCCCTACATTAGAAGTGTGGAGTCTTAACCACTGGACCACCACGGCAGTCCCTTGATTTACCTTCTTAATTAGGTAATGGAAATAGGCCATCTGGGGTTTCTTCTGCTTCAAGCGTTAGTTATTTTCTTATTTTCTTATTTTTTTTTTAAATTTAGTTTTGGCTGCGTTGGGTCTTCATTGCTGCGCATGGGCTTTCTCTAGTTGCAACGAGCAGGGGTTACTCTTTGTTGCGGTACGCAGGCTTCTCATTGCGCTGGCTTCTCTTGTTTCAGAGCACGGGATCTAGGCGTGTGGGCTTCAGTAATTGTGGCACGAGGGCTCAGTGGTTGTGGCTCGCGGGCTCTAGAGCGCAGGCTCAGGAGTTGTGGTGCACGGGCTTAGTTGCTCCGCAGCACGTGGTATCTTCCTGATCCACGGCTTGAACCCATGTCCCCTGCATTGGCAGGCGGATTCTTAACCACTGCGCCACCAGGGAAGCCTGCTTAGTTATTTTCTTAGTAGAAATTTTGTTTCAAGTTGAATAACTTTCCTTTTGAGCTCCTCTCTTCTAAATCTTGTGAGTAAATGGGAATTAGGGAGCTATACAGTGATAAAGTGCTACTTTCACAGGATAAAGAGTCACTCATGTATGCAGATCTAGAAAAAAAATTAGGCTTTGGAAAACCAAAATAATCACAAGGTAGGGACTATATCTTGTACACCATTCCTGATTCTGTTTTGAAGCTTCTGATAAAACTGAGTCTTTAAAACAAATGTGTTAACTAATGTCAGTAGTGCAGTGTTTGTAACACCCTTTAGAAACAACGCTGGCAGTTGTAAGTTCTCTCTATATTTTATGAGTAGTACTTTAAAATATATATTTATTTATTTATTTGGTTGTGCCGGGTCTTTAGTTGTGGCATGTGAACTCTTGGTTGCACCATATGGGATCTAGTTCCCTGACCAGGGATTGAACCTGGGCCCCCTGCATTGGGAGCACGGAGTCTTAGCCACTGGACCACGAGCGAAGTCCCTATGAGTAGTACTGATACTTGTTCATTCAGTTTACTAAGTGCCAGTAAAAGAAAGTTTTGTTTATAAAATATCAGCAAATGTGACCTGAGGGAAGACTGTATTCCAAAGGGGGCTGGGATTTTCACTGGGAACCCCTGTGGAGTTGTGGATGCTGATGGAGAGGGGCAGGGATCCCGTCAGAAAGGGGTAGGAGAGAGAATATTTTCAGTCTGTGTTTTCACTCCCTGCTGGGCATGGGGGGAGAAGGAGGGCGAAGAGGACTTTTGTTGTGAGGACGGGAGAATGGGGTTGGTGATGTTTGGTCATGGCACTGAGCATGTGAAGGCACAAGAGAAAAAAATGCAAAAAAAATTTTCCGCAAGTCAAGGAAGAGAAAGCTTATTTATCAACAATAAAAGGACAGGAAGGGTCTTCCCTGGTGGCACAGTGGTTGAGAGTCCGCCTGCCGATGCAGTGGACGCGGGCTCGTGCCCCGGTCCGGGAAGATCCCACATGCCGCGGAGCGGCTGGGCCCGTGAGCCATGGCCGCTGAGCCTGCGTGTCCGGAGCCTGTGCTCCGCAACGGGAGAGGCCACAGCAGTGAGAGGCCCGCGTACGGCAAAAAAAAAAAAATGACAGGAAGTGTAATCAAGTATTAACTTCAGATCTGGATAGTGTTAGAGCTGAGTTCTAGGACTTCTAAACTGAAGCTAGCCCAGAGAGGGTTGTAAAGACATTATTTTTTTAAAAATCAGGCATCAGAAGCAAACAGAACACATGACATTCTGAGAGATGCTGCATTTAGCTAACCAGAAGTGCTGGCTTATAGCTTCAGAGTGATGGGTTGGCAGGATAAGGGCATTGTGGGACAGGCAAGGCCAGTACCACAAACCAGGGGACCAGGACAAGGGCTAAGAAGTCAGGCATTGGTCTGGGGGTGCTGTCACTTCTTTGAGGATGGAGGTTGGAGGAATGTGGTAGAGGCTCTCTCTGCAGCTTGGGTCATAGCAGCTCTTAGACAATGGCAAAAGAAGGGAAATGGGAAATGTCAAGGTTTATAACAGCTCCTGTGAACTGCTATGGTGGAAACAGAGGCTACAAGGCAGAACAGATGAGGAGAAAGTTGCCTCCCCCTGCACCCTCAGGCCACCAAGAGAAATTAGAAGGCAAATGAGACTTCCATAGAAATTTGAAGCTTCCTTTTCTTTTAATTTTAGGTTAAACTTCATAGAGCTCCTTTCTTGACAGCTGGACTACATTTAGTGAACTGAAGACAATGAAGACAAAGTCTAGACATTGCAGCCTCCAGTGTCCCCTCCCCCCTTCTCTTCCTCATAGTGGTCACAGGAACATACAATGTGACATGTTGGTGGTGTGATGGAAAGATCCTCAAAAACACAAAAAGCACAATTCGGCAGTCATGAGCTCTATGAGTTTGGTGAAGAAAGAACTGTGTGAGTATGAGTGTGTATGTTGGTGGGCAAGGTCCAAGAAAGTGCATCCTGGTATTATTTATGTTAGTAAATTGCTAGAAAGACCCAAATGTCCATTAGCAAAAGAGAGGTTAAATAAATAATGATACATTCATGCAATGGAATACTATGCAGCCATTAAAAAGGAGACCTTTGTATCAGAGTTTGGTCAGGACATCAGAAGAGCCTCTGTGTATCCCATGACTGATCCAGGATGGGCACATAGCCCTGAGCAGAGCCAGAGAGGCTGTGAGAATTTTGCTTGGAATCTTTTTTTCTTCACTGACTTTCAGAGAAGATGTAGAGTCTGGAGCTGTGGCAGGAATGTTGTCAGATGAAAAGGGAGCCTGAAAAGAAGCCTAACTGGTAGTGAGCCCTTACCAAGGACAGTTTCAGATGAATGGCAGGTGGGAGAAAAATGGGTTGAAGAGTGAGAAGAGACTGGGCAGAGGAGGGGAGCCATCAAGTGAAGCTAACATTTAAAGACACATGGCTTTTACAGGGAGTAGAGAGCTGGAGTGGTGGCGAGAAGATGAGATGGAGAGCATTTTGCATTTGTGTCCCCACCCCCCAAGCAGGGAGATGCTACAGCATGTGTGACATTTATGGGAGACCCGGTGAAGGGGGAGTGGATAACTGGTGGTGTCATATAACATGTGTGAGGGCTGGACTTGGAGTGCAGAAGAGAATGACCAATGTCTTCTTGGATGGCTTCGAATTCTCTGTGAAGTATGAGGAGGGGTCATTCTTTCAGAGAGAAGATAGATTAGGCGACAGTGGAGAACGGCTTAGTTGGGAACAGGTGCCGAGCCCCCTGGAGGAACTGTGTGGATTTCTGGGCAGTGTCACCGAGATCGTAGATCATGACTTACAACGCAGCTGTCTGTAGCAGCACTCTGCCCTGCAGGTGTGTTGGTCACAGGAGACAGCCTTCCTGGGTTTCAGGTTGGCCAGGTAAGTACCTGGAGGAAGGGCGTGCAGAAGAGTTGCAGTTACGTATCTTTAAGAGTGATTGACTGATGGGCCATGGGGTCTAAGCTAGATAAGGAAGCATGTGAGGTCAGGAGGTGCCTCAGTCACTTGGGGATAGTTCTCTCTCCCCTAGAGTTTCATTTTCCTCTTCCTTTAGCAGATTGTGAGAAGCTGCTTGGCCAGTTAGAAGGCTAGGGTTTCTTAAAGCCATCCCTGTCCAATTCTGCCCTCACCAGTGAGCTGCCTAAGGTGGTACTTTCTGCCAAGAAATTTTTTTTTCCCTTCTGTTTTGATGAGATTCTGCTGTTTGGTCAAGCACAAAAACTGGTCTGCAGGGCAGATGGCATCTTCAGAGCAGTTGGGAATCCTGTCACTCTGGGTCTCTGGATTGTTCTTTTTGTTTTTTTGAAGGTAAAATAAAAGTTTTATTTTTCTTACTGTTAATTGATCTAACAAATATCAGTCTGTTCAAAATAATAATAGCAACAATGTATCTGATTATGTATGCATATGGATGTATTATATATATACGGATCTCTGGTTTTGATGAAAAAAAGCACATAAGACCTGAGGCAATGTCCATGCAAGACTGGTCCAGGGGCTTCACTGGAAGGGACTTACGGAAACACTGCTGATCAGTCTCCCACTCTTCATGGCTATTATTGCTGTATATTTTCAAAGACAAAAAATCCATCATCTATTATCCTTTGAAATACGAATAGGTTATGTCTTCCGTTTTCAGCACCTACATGGTGGGGAGGAAAGTGGGGAGGGATAAATCAAAAAGACTTTTCAAAGAACAATTTAACAAACTCTATTAAAATGAAAACTTTTCATACTTTCAACTCAGCATTTTTGCTTCTTACAAAACACTACCACAATGCAAAGATATATGTTCTAGAATGTCCTAGTGAAGGATTGTTGGCCCATAAATAGGGGCCTGGTTAAGTAAATTAAGCAATGGACACACAGTGGAATACTATATGGACTTTGAAAACAGTGAGGTCAGCCGCTCTCGCCTTTTGAGATGGCCCACACCCTGTATGTGGAGCATGTTTCTGCTGGGGTCACTCTCGCCTTTTGGGACAGACTGCATTCTGCCCATGGAATGTTTATCTCTGCTTTCAGTTTATTATGGTTCACTCTTGAATTCTTTCCTGTGTGAAGCCAAGGATCCTCACTTGGTGGCCCATCCCAGGGACTCACCTGGGACATGACCATCCTCTTGTGCCCAAGTTTCCTGCAATGACTTTACAAAGGAAGAGGAAGAAGGTGGTCTTTTCTCCCTCTCCACTTTTCCTTTGACTATAAAAGTGTAGCCCACTTAGTTCTCGGGGCAGAGCTCTCTTGCTTGCCTGCTTCTATCCTTCATAAGCATCCTATATTAATAGATCTACTTATCTAACAAAACAAAAAACAGTGAGGTAAATCTATATGTACTGACATGGAAGGTTCTTCAAGACATTCTGTTCAGTGACAAGATGCAAAATAGTATGATAGCATCGATAATGATAATAACTATTAGTATGTAAAAGGAATAAAGATTGAAGAAATGCACACAAAAATGTTAAAGACAATGTTAATGGGAACGTGGAGTATAATTTTCAGTTTATGTATTTCTATGTGGTCTGAATTCTCTATAGTGAACAAGCATAATTTTAGTGAATAATGGAATTACTGAATATAATTTCTCTCCTAAGCATATTACATTCTCTTTTTTTTTTTGTGGTGCGCGGGCCTCTCACTGTTGTGGCCTCTCCCATTGCAGAGCACAGGCTCCAGACACACAGGCTCAGCGGCCATGGCTCATGGGCCCAGCTGCTCCGCGGCATGTGGGATCTTCCCGGACCGGGGCACGAACCCGTGTCCCCCGCATTGGCAGGCGGACTCTCAACCACTGCACCACCAGGGAAGCCCGTTACATTCATTATTAATCACACAATCTCTGGGTGGTGAATGTTACCAATTCTACAGATAAGAGGATTAGAAAAGTTAACCTGCCCAAGCTCACATTTAGATCATCTAAAGAGATAATCTTTTCAAACTCTATATCATAAAGTGAATATAGTCTTCCCAGGCTCAGCTTATCTCGCTTTAGAAGCTCACTTCTGGCCCTTTGAGCTATTTCTCCTTCCCATTATGATTTCACTTCCCTCTCAAAACTATTAAAATTCATTTCCTCTGGGAAGTTAACACAGGCTCATGGCTCCTCGTGACTCCATTAACCTTACTCTGTAGCATTTTGATGTACTCACTGCAGTGCTTTTGTATATATGTTACCGTTTGAATTTGCATATGATTCTATTCTCCTCCATCTTCATCTTTGATGATGAGCTCCTTGATAGACTTGCCACTTTGTTTAGAACTTCCCATAATCCTTCAGAGCCTGTTTCCAAACTTTCTCAGTATGTCTTAGGACTGTATCCTTAGTGTAACATTTGCATTTGGTGGGTCCTTAATATTGATGATCAACAGTTCCTATAAACCAGGCAATCTTTTTCTTACACAGCACTGTATGTTTTCTCTACTGAATTATGTAAATGTCCCTCAGTTGAATAGCTTCTAAATTAATAGATAATTCCAGTAAAGTCATGTCCTCTTTTGGTTTTTTTTTCTTGGTGTAGGGGAGATGTGAATCATATAGAATCAATAGAAGGTTTCCAAATGGAAAAGCTTGACAACCATTGTGATAAAAAAATATCAGTGGCAGAGAATTCCTCTATTTCTCAGCTTCAATGCTGACAGGACTAAATGCTGTTTACATTATAAATGACCAAGGAAACAAGACTAGACTTCCAGTTGGTTGATAACATATGGTTAAGAAAAGAGCCTCAAGGTTATCATATTGATTCTAGATTATCTTCCTTGTCTGGTGTAAGTAGAGAGACAAACATATATTCTTACCCAAATAAGTGAATCAAATGTAATTTCCATTTTGCTCCACAAATATTTGAATGTGTACCTTTAACATTTCATTAGCAGCAAAAATAACATGGTCTACATCCACAGTCAGTTGTTCTTTAGACTAGTTTTACCCCTTGTACTTCAGTACTTGAATGAATGGAATATTCAGAGTGGAATATTTAATTCAAGACTTGGAAACAATTTGAAAAACTAGTTGATTCATATTGATCACTTCAGAAATCTAAAAGCTACTCGATAATACAAAATTTAGGGTGGGAAAGAAGGCATTCCTTTTTTTGTTTTTCTAAATTAAACCTTTAAAAATTTGTAAACTTATTTCAAGTATATGGAAAAGTACAGAAAAAATATAATGAATAATTATGTACTCGTCACCCACTCTATAAAATTTTACTATTGTCGTATTAAGTTTAAATTTTTAAAAAGTCACAGATAAAAAGCCCCCTGTGTATGCCTCCTAAGTCTCATTCTTTTTTTTCCCTGCCCTGAACAAACTCTATTCTGAATTTGGTGCTTATTATTCTCATGCTGTTATTCCTTTACTATGTTTATAAATTCATAAACAATATATAATATTGTTTTGTACTTTGTACTTTCAGTGGTATATTATACATATCATTCTGCACCTGTGCTTTTTTGGCTGTTTATACATGTAATTCAAGTTGTTGTACAGATGTATCCCATTATACCAAAGTGTATCTGTTATCATGGGCATGGACTTCTGGTTGTTTCCAATGTTTTGTTACTACAAACAATACAAGTTAAAGTTTTATACATCTCCTTTTCCCACATGCAGTAGTTTCTCATATATTCATGTGCATATAATCATCTGGTGAATCTTGTTAAAATGCAGACTCAGTTTTGGTAGGTTTGGGATGGGGCCTGAGATTCTGCATAGTTTCCAGATGGTGTTGATGTTGTTGGTCCTAGGACCACGCTTTGAGGAGCAAGGGCCTTGCAGAGGAGTAAAACTTCTAGGTTGTAGAGGATGATCATCTTCAAAGTTACTAGATATTGCCAAATGGCTCTCTGAAGTGTTGCACCAATCCACACTCCTATCAGCAGCTCACCAGTCTCCACAATGTTACATTTTCATTAACACTGTTATTGTAAGACTTTGATTTTTGCCAATTTGATGGTCATGAAGTGGTATTTTGTTATATTAATTTACCTTTGATGAGTATTATTGAAGTCAGACCCCTTGAGTTTCTTCTTCTGCAATAATTCTTTTTTTTGCGGTACGCGGGTCTCTCACTGTTGTGGCCTCTCCAGTTGCGGAGCACAGTCTCCGGACGCACAGGCTCAGCGGCCATGGCTCACGGGCCCAGCTGCTCCGCGGCATGTGGGATCTTCCCGGACCGGGGCACGAACCCACGTCCCCTGCATCGCCAGGCGGACTCTCAACCACTGCACCACCAGGGAAGCCCTGCAATAATTTTTAACATAAACTAATGTTTTGGGTAAAGAAGATGTCTTCATTCATCTGTTTCATACTTTAAAGCATCCTTGTGCAGCCATGGCCAAGATTGTCTTGAGACTTTCAGGCTAGAAGAAGGAGGAGCTGCTGAAACAGATGGATGACCTGAAAGTGGAGCTGCCCCAGCTGCATGTCTCCAAAGTGACAGGCAGTGCAGCATCCAAGCTCTATAAGATTCGAGTTGTTTGCAAATCTATTGCCTGTGTTCTCGCTGCCATTAACCAGACTCAGAAAGAGAACCTCAGGAAATTCTACAAGGGCAAGAAGTACAAACCCCTGGGACTGCAGCCCAGGAAAATATGTACTATGCACTGCCAGCTCAACAAGCGTGAGGAGAACCTGAAGATCAAGCAGCAGCAATGGAAGTAATGGTTGAGAACACCATCAAAGTACATGGTCGAGACCTGAGCATTGTGGTGTCAATAGAAAACAAACTGGCTAGGAAGAAAAAAAGGAAATACTGAAGGGAGTCCTTCAAGTTAAAGCAGAAGGATGATAAAGAGCAACAAAAACCATACAAAAATATAAAACTCCTTGGTAAAGGTAAACATATAGATAAATTTAGAATTATGTAGTATTGTAATGTAAGTGCATAAATCACTTTTAAATCTGATACAGATTTTTTTTTTTTTTTTTTTTTGTGGTACGCGGGCCTCTCACTGTTGTGGCCTCTCCCGTTGCGGAGCACAGGCTCCGGACGCACAGGCTCAGCGGCCATGGCTCACGGGCCCAGCTGCTCCGCGGCATGTGGGATCTTCCCGGACCGGGGCACGAACCCGTGTTCCCTGCATCGGCAGGCGAACTCTCAACCACTGTGCCACCAGGGAAGCCCTGATACAGATTTTAAAAAAACAAAAGCAAGCATGAAAAGTAATTATAAATTTATGTTAATAAATATGCAGTGTTACAAGAGATAATTTATGTCTCAATAACATAAAGTGGGTGAGGCAGAACTGTAAAGGAGCAGAGTTTTTATATGTGATTAAAGTTGTTATCAGTTTAAAACATATGATTATAACTTTAAAATATTTTATGTAATTACAGTGATAACCACAGAGAAATTATAGAATACACAAAAAGGGAAATGAGAAGGGAATCAAAATATGTCACTATCAAAAAATCAGCAAAACGCAAAATAAGGCAGCAGGATGGAGAGAGGGACAAAATATTTATAAGATATACAGAAAACAAAATGACAATATAAGTCCTTTCCTGACTATAATTAATTTATATGTAAATGGATTAAATGTACCAATTAAAAGACACAGATTGGTTGAATGGATAAAAAACAAGAACCAACTAATATGCTGTCTACAGAGACATGCTATAGATCTAAAGACACACATAGGCTAAAAGCGAAAGGATGGAAAAAATATTCCATGCAAACAGGAACCTAAAGAGAGCAGAGGTGGCCATACTTATATAAAATAGACTTTAATACCAAAACTATCATATGAGACAAAGAAGGACACTGCATGATGATAACAGGGTCAATTCACCAGGAAGATATAACAGTTATAATATACATGCACTTAACATTAGAACTCCCAAATGTATGAAGCAAACATTGACAGAACTGAAGGGAGAAAAAGACAGCAACACAATAATAGTAGGATACTTCAATATTCCACTTTCAGTTATGGATAGAACAGCCAAACAGAAGATCAATAAGAAAACAGAGGACTTAACACTATAGAATAATTGAACCAAACATATACAGAACACTTCACCCAACAATAGCAGAATACACGTTCTTCTCAAGTGCACATGGACATTCTCCAAGGTAGTCCATATGTTAGGTCACAAAACAAGTCTTAGCAAATTTAAGAAGACTGAAATCATACAAAGTATCTCTGACCACAATGGAATGAAATTAGAAATCAACAGCAGAAGGAAAAAACACAAGTATGTGGAAATTAAACAACATACTCTTAAACAACAAATGGGTCAAAGAATAAATCACAAGTGAATTTAGAAAACACTTAGAGACAAGTGAAAAATACAACATACCAAAACTTATGGGATGCAGCAAAAGCAGTGATAAGAGGGAACCCTATAGAGATAAATGCTTGCATTAAAAAGAAGAAAGATCTCAAATCAATAATCTAATTTTATACCTTGAAGAAATAGAAAAAGAACAAACTAAACATAAATTTAGCAGAAGGAAAGAAACAATAAAGATTAAAGGAGAGGTAAATGAAATAAGGAATAGAAAAACAATAGAAAAAATCAATAAATCCAAGAGTTGGTATTATCAATAAAACCAATAAAACCAACTGAATGTTTGTGTCCCCTCACCTAAATTCATATGTTGAAGCCCTGACCACCAAAGTGATGGTATTTGGAGGTGGGGCCTTTGAGAGATAATTAGGTTTAAATTAGGTCATGAAGGTGGGAACCTCATGATGGGACTAGTGCCCTCGTAAGAAGCGGGAGAGAGAAATCTATTTCTTCATGCACACTCATGACAAAAGGCCACCTTAGCACCCAAGAAGAAGGCAGCTATCTGCAAGCTAGGAAAAGGGTTCTCACCAGAACCTGACTATGCTGGCACCCTGACATGGACTTTCAGGCTCCAAAACTGTGAGAAATAAATATCTGTTTTTTAAGCCATCCATTCTATGATGTTTTATTTTGGCAGCCCAAGCAGACTAAGACATGGTCTTTTAAAAAGATCATCAAAATCAACAAACCCTTATCTAGATTAGCTAAGAAAAAGAGCTAGAAGATTCAAATAACTAAAATTAGAATTGAAAGAGTAGATAGTATAACTAATGTCACAGAAATAAAAAAGCATTATAAAAGACTACTGTGGGGAATTCCCTGGCAGTCCAGTGGTTAGGGCTCTGTGCTTCCACTGCAGAGGGCATGGGTTTGATCTCTGGTTGGGGAACTTAGATCCTTCAAACTGTGCAGTGCAGCTGGAAAAAAAAAAAAAAAAAAAAAGACTACTGTGAACAATTATGTATCAACAAACTGGATAACCTAGAAGAAATGGATTAATTCCTAGAAACATACAACCTACCAAAAGTAAATCATAAAGAATCTGAACAGACTTATAACTAATGAGGAGATTGAAGCAGTAATCAAACGCCTCCCAACCAGGACAAGATAACTTCACTGAGGGGTTTTACCAAACAATTAAATGATTAAAATACCAATCCTTCTCACACCCTTCCAGAGAACTGAAGAGGAGGGAACACTTCCAAACTCATTGTACAAAGCCAGCATTATTCTGATACCAAAACTGGAAAAAGACACAAGAAAGCTACAGACAAATATTCCTGATGAATAACGATACATAAACCCCCAATAAAATACTAGTAAACTGAATTCAACGGCACATTAAAAGGATAATACACATGATTGAGTGGGATTTGTACCTGGAATGCAAGGATGGTTCAACACACAAAATCAGTCAATATAATACACTACATTAACAAAATGAAGGACAAAATCCATATGATCATCTCAAATGATGCAGAAAAAGCATTTGACAAAGTCAACACTTTTTCATGATAAAAACAACCAACAAACTGGGAAAAGAGGAAACTACCTCAACATGATAAAAGCCATATATGAAAAGGCTACAGCTAACATCATATTCAACCACGAAAGACTGAGTTTTTCCTTTAAGGTCAGAAACAAGGCAAAATGGAGCAACTAAGCCTGTGTACCACAACTACTGAGCCTGTGCTCTACAGCCTGTGAGCCACAACTACTGAGCTGACGTGCCACAACTACTGAAGCCTGCATGCCTAGAGCCCATGCTCCGCAACGAGAAGCCACCACAATGAGAAGCCTGCACACTGCAACGAAGAGTAGCCCCGACTTGTTGCAACTAGAGAAAGCCCATGCGCAGCAATGAAGACCCAACGCAGCCAAAAATTAAAATTAAATAAATGAATTAAAAAAAAAGCAATTAGGATTAAAAGTGTCCATTAAAAAAGAAAAAAGAGGGCTTCCCTGGTGGCGCAGTGGTTGAGAGTCTGCCTGCCAACGCAGGGGACACGGGTTCGAGCCCTGGTCTGGGAAGATCCCACATGCCGCGGAGCAACTAGGCCTGTGTGCCACAACTACTGAGCCTGCGCGTCTGGAGCTTGTGCTCCACAACAAGAGAGGCCACAACAGTGAGAGGCCCGCGCACCGCGATGAAGAGTGGTCCCCGCTTGCCACAACTAGAGAAAGCTCTCGCACAGAAACGAAGATCCAACACAGCCATAAATAAATAAATAAATAAATATTAAAAAAAAAAAAAAAAAGAAAAAAGAAACAAGGCAAAGATGCCCCCTCTCACCACTTGTATTCAACTTAGTACCGAGTGTCCTAGCCAGAGCAATTAGACAAGAAAAAGAAATAAAAGGTACCCAATTCGGAAAGGAAGAAGTAAAATGATCTCTGTTCACAGATTCAATGATCATATATGTAGAAAACCCTAAAGACTTCACGCACACACACAAAAAAACCCTGTTACAATTAATAAGTAATTTCAGCAAAGTAGCAGGATACAAAATCAACACACAAAAATCAGGTGTATTTCTATACACTAATAATGGCTAATGTGAAAAGAAAATTAAGAAAACAATCACATTTACTATGGCATCAAAATGGATAAAATACACAGGAATAAGCTTAACCAAGGAGGTGAAAGACTTGTACACTGAAAACTATAAAACATTGCTAAAAGAAATCAAAGAAGACACAAATAAATGGAGACATCCTGTGCTTATGGTTTGGGAGACTTAATATTGGTAAAATGTGCATACTACATAAAGCAATGTTAAGATTCAATGCAATTCATATCAAAAACCCAATGTCATTTTTTTGCAGGAGTAGAAAAAAAATCCTAAAACTCATACGAAATTTCAAGGTACCCTGAATAGCCAAAATAATCTTGAAAAAGATCAAAGTTGGAGGCCTCACATTTCCTTATTCCAAAACCAGCTACAGTGCAACACCAACTGAGACAGTCTGGTACTGGCATAAAGGCAGATATACAGACCAATAAAACAGAGCCTAGAGCCTAGAAATAAACCCTTGCCTATATAGCCAAATAATTTTTGGCAAAGATGTCAAAACTACAAAATAGGGAAAGATAGTCTTTTCAACAAATGGTACTAGGAAACCTGTATATTTACATGCAAAAGAATGAAGTTGGACACTTACCTTATACCATGGACTAAAATTAAAATAGGTTAAAGACCTAAATGTAAGACCTAAAAGTATAAAACTACTAGAGGAAAACATAGGAGAAAAGCTTCAGGACATTGGATTTGGCAATGATTTCTTGAATGTGATACCAAAAACACAGACAATAGAAGCAAAAATAGACAAATGGGACTATATCAAACTTCAAAACTTATGTGTGTCAAAGGAAACAATCCACAGTGTGAAAAGGCAATCTATGGAATGGGTGAAAATATTTGCAAATCATATGTATGATAAAGGGTTAACATTCAGAATACATAGGGAATTTCTAAAACTCAACAAGAAAACAAATAACCCTATTAAAAAATGGGCAAAGGGGTTCAATAGATAGATAGTGCTCCAAAGAAGATATACAAATGGCCAACAAGCATATGAAAAGATACTCAACAGCACTAATCATAAGAGAAATGCAAATCAAAATCACAAGATATCACCTCACACCTATTAGGAAGGCCACTATCAAAACAAGAAACTAAGTGTTGGGGTGGATGTGGAGAAACTGAAACCCTGCTGCTGGGAATGTAAAATGGTGTAACTCCTATGAAGGGCAGTGTAACGGTTTCTCAAAAAACTAAACACAGAGCTGCCATATGATCCAGCAAACCCATTTCTGGGTATATATCCAAAAGAATTCAAAGCAGGATCTTTACGAGATGTTCATTAAAACATTATTTACAGTAGCCAAGAGGTAGAAGCAACCCAAATTCCATTAACAGCTGAATGGATAATCGAAATGTGGTTCATACAATACATACAATGGAATATTAAGCAAACTTAAAAAAAGAGGAAAATTCGATCACATTCTACAAGGATGAGCCTGAAGGACGTTATGCTAAGTGAAATAAGCCAGCATAAAGGGACAATTACTGTATGATTCTACTTATATGAGGTATCTAAAGTAGTCAAATCTTAGAAACAGAAAGTAGAAATGTGATTGCCAAGCACTGGAGAAAGGAGGGAGGGAGAATTAATGTTTAGTGGGTATACAGTTTCAGTTTGGCAAGATGAAATAGTTCCAGAGATCTGTTGTACAACAACGTGAATGTAACTTAATGCCGCTGAACTTAAAAATGTTTAAGATGGTAAATTTAATGTTATGTGGTTTTTTTTTCTTTTTTTTTCTTTTTTTTTAATGATGAATTTTATTGATTGATTGATTGATTGATTGCGGTATGCGGGCCCCTCACTGTTGTGGCCTCTCCCGTTGTGGAGCACAGGCTCCGGACGCGCAGGCTCAGCGGCCATGGTTCACGGGCCCAGCCGCTCCGCGGCATGTGGGATCCTCCCGGACCGGGGCACGAACCCGCGTCCCCTGCATCGGCAGGTGGACTCTCAACCACTGCGCCACCAGGGAAGCCCTATGTGGTTTTTTTTTTAACCACAATAAAAAAACCAAACAAATCTGAGCTATTATTAATTTTAGGTTTTTTCCTCCCATGAATATACACTTTCCCCCCAAACTGGACCACATTGTACATGCTGTTTTATAACAGGTTTTGCCCATTGACTACAGAGTAAAAGCTTTCCAAGTTTATTCCCTATTCTTCTAGGTCATTTAGAAAGGCTGTTTAGTATTCCAATATGGGCACCTACCACATTAACCAATTTCCTGTTGTTGGACACTGGATTGAATTATTTTACTCTTATGAACAATACTATGTAGCAAAATCATGTTAGGCCTTTTAAATAGTTTTAATATCAGCTTCTCTCTCCCCTTCTAGTCAGCTCTCAGCTGTTACACTTCTCCCCTTCTAATCTGTGATCAGATAATCAACCTAGTTAAATCAGTTTACTTGTAATAAAACCTTATATACAATTCTGTCTCTTGCTCTAAGTCCTAGGTAAAAGGGACAGCTGTTGTAGAAGCTGTGAAGGAAGGCTGTTTGTGCTTATTTTGGGTGTACTTTCAGTTCGACCAACTCTGCTAGAATCGGTTCTTGCCTCACTGAATAAACCCAGATGGTGGCACTTGCTCTTGTGCCTTGTGGTTGCCTTTTCCCTTCCACTCTCTCTTAGGGTCTTGAAACTCAATCTACCTTTATGCCTGGCCACCACCACCTCAGTGTTACCTGTTTCTGATTTTCTGAAGCCCTGCTGCTCCTTAGGGCCTGTCTAGGAGTTCCTGGCCTCCTTGGACTCCGATACCAGTATGCATGCATACTGCTGACTTCTACTTTGTGGACTTCTTTGCTTTAGTTTCTCACACTTTTTTTTTTTTTTGCGCGATACGTGGGCCTCTCACTGTTGTGGCCTCTCCCGTTGCAGAGCACATGCTCCGGACGCGCAGGCTCAGCGGCCATGGCTCACGGGCCTAGCCGCTCTGCGGCATGTGGGATCTTCCCCGACCGGGGCACAAACCCGTGTCCCCTGCATCGGCAGGCGGACTCTCAACCACTGCGCCACCAGGGAAGCCCTAGTTTCTCAGACTTTTAAGGGACTCATAGCACCTATTTGTACTTTTGACAAGTGCACTATCTGACAACTTTGGATCTCATTTTTGTGTGTGTGTGAGAGCACAGAAAATAGACTTCCAACAATTACAACTCCCAAATTGCATATTACTAAGTAGCCTAAATGTAGTTGGATAGGCTAGTTTCCCAAACTTGCCTGAAGGATCTCATGGGTCACTTGGTTAAAAAAAAACACATTCCCAGGCCTAGCCCAATGGATATATTATTTAATCAGTACCCCAGGTGATCCTTATAGTCAGGCAGATTTAGAAACACTGGGCCCTTAATCTGCACCCTCAGAGCTTCCAGGACATTGGGAAGTTCAACTGGGACCCAAGGGAGCCTGGTAAGCCTGTAACCAACCTAACGGTAGCACAGCGTTCATTCCATCAGGGTAGGACAACTCTAGGAGTCAACTGTAAGTTGAAAAAAACATTGGAAAGTCTTTAGAGCTTACGACCAAAGCAGGAACTTAGGGTCTATTTATCACTTCTATACCAAGGATGGTTTCAAACATACACCCCTTTGAGTAGATTTTATTCTAAATGCTGGGGTTCCAAAACTGTTAGAGTCATACAGTTCTTCAAAAACTGTAACAGAGAATTTGGATCCCCTGAGGATTAAACCCTTTGCATGTATGCTAAAATCACATGGAGTGCATATCTTTTAATAGTTTTTATTTTCACTTAAAAAAATGACTTCAATGCCAGATCTGTGTTAGGAAACTGTTCTCACAGTGCTAGCTGTGTAATTTTTGAGGCTTGAGAAAGGAACACAGAACTCTGACACATATGCTTCAACTCATGACAGGTCTCTGGGTATTTGGATCAACCATATATAAGATATACAAGATATTACTCCCTCAATCTGAGGACACAGGGAGAACCAAACATGTCTGAGAAGTCTAATAGAAACTCTAGAAACAGCTGGTGAATCCTCACCGTTCTACATAAACTATTTGGGGGAAGCGGGGAGAAGATTACTGATAATTTTAATTTCCTTGTTGGAAATTTCCAAAATTATAATAAACATATTTTATAAAAAAGTGTTTTAAGAAATATACCATAAAGGAATAAGAGCATACCTTAATAATGTAAATGGAGGTGGAAGAAAGCAGCCTAGATTTGTTCAAAAACTTTTTCCAGTTATAAAGTCCCTTCTTTGTTACTTAAAAAAAAAGTCTATAGAAGATGCATCTTGAATAAAGAGTTATTTGTTAGTTTTAAAAAAATACTTTTTGGGCTTCCCTGGTGGCGCAGTGGTTAAGAATCTGCCTGGCAATGCAAGGGACACAGTTTCAAGCCCTGGTCTGGGAGGATCCCGCATGCCGCGGAGCAACTGAGCCTGTGCGCCACTACTGCGCCTGAGCTCTAGAGCCCACAAGCCACAACTACTGAGCGCCTGTGCCACAGCTACTGAAGCCTGCACGCCCAGATCCTGTGCTCTGCAACAAGAGAAGCCATGGCAATGAGAAGCCTGTGCACTGCAACAAAGACCCAACACAGCCAAAAACAAATATATAAATAAGTAAATAAATTTATATTAAAAAAATGCTTTTCAAAAATGCAGCTAGAAAAACTAGCTTGATCATAAGTATCATTAAACTTTCCAATAATGTTGCTGTTTATAGTTGAAAAAAGCTTCCTAATCCTTTTTTAATTTTCCTGATTTTCTTTTAATTAAAAAACAAAGTAATGCATGTACATGGTAAGATATTCAAACAGTTCAAAATGGTATATAAAGTATTTCTCCTAATCCAGACACCAATTCTTTTCCCAGAGGTAATCACTGTTAGCAAGTTTCTTACATATTCTTCCAGAAATGTTTTATGCAACTACAAAGGATATATATACACTATTTATTCACACGAGATCATAATTTCTACTCCTCTTACAATCCATCCGCTTGATGGGATAATGTGAGGAAAAAATAGAATTACATAAAAATTAGGCCAAGATAAAAATTAGCCCAAAATTGTTGAAGAAAACTCAAATGGTCCATGAGAGAGCCAAAACTGAGGAGGAAAAAATATGAGAGGAAAATGCTTCTTAGGTCCTAAAACGTTTTCACCCTTTAAAAATTGTTCTTTCTTTCTTTAAGAGAATCTTCTTTAACATGAAGGAAAGTCATGCTACTGATGTTTATTTGGTAAGTAGGCTAAACATTTAAGCATTTTTTCTCTGCTGGGTCTAGAAATTATCTCCTTCCTTTAAAAAAAAATGTTTAAAGGTAAAATTTTTTTTTTTTTTTTTTTTTTTTTTGCAGTACGTGGGCCTCTTACTGTTGTGGCCTCTCCCGTTGCGGAGCACAGGCTCCGGACGCACAGGCTCTGGAGGCACAGGCTCAGCGGCCATGGCTCACGGGCCCAGCCACTCCGCGGCATGTGGGATCTTCCCGGACCGCGGCACTAACCCTTGACCCCTGCATCGGCAGGCGGACTCTCAACCACTGCGCCACCCGGGAAGCCCCTAAAGGTAAAATTTTAAATGGTAAGAGAGTAAAGTGATGTAGAATAAGAAAAGTACTTTATTCAGTGCACCCTGACACTTTTTTCAGTTCCATTCATAATTATAGCAGAAAAAAAAATCCACTGCTGAGTTTTTGTTATGTTTTACTTAAATAGTTACACTCAGGAAGAAAATGCTAAATATAAAAACTCCTATTATTGAAAATTTATACTTCTTATATATGTGTGTGTGTGTATATCTATATATCTATATATCTATATATCTGCCCTTTCATATGAACCACTCAAAAGAATTTTAAAAGCTGTTCTTTTCTGTATTTAAAATTACTTGTTTAAATATTTAGAAATTCCACAGGAGGTGGCTTTAATGGAATTTTTCCCAGAGTAAATTTCTTGGATTGAAATTGCTCCAGTTCTTCTGCTGTTAGTTGATCCCTGGGTGTGAATAATACATTATCTGTCTTGGTGCTGCCATTTGAGAATGAGAGAGAGGTGGATATGCTGCTGTTTCCACAGGTGCCACTGGATGACTTGGAAAAAGCAGTGTGAGACTGTGAGCCTGGACTACCAAAACCAGCTGAAGAACTGCCGCTTCCAAAGGCTGGGGCCTTTGGAGCTCCAACAGAGCCTGCTGCCATAGAAGATGGAAATCCTGAAAATCCGGATGATCCCAAACCAGAAGCTGCAGGGGTTTTAAATGAAAATGAAGCAGCAGATGTGATTTGGGGTTTCCCAAGTCCAAAAGCTGGAGTAGAAGCAGTGATGGCAGAACTGGCGGAGGGTACAGCTCCAAATGCTGGAGTATTCCCAAACACAGAAGGGCTTCCAGAAGGGGCAGTAGCAAATCCAGAGCTTGCTTTAAAACTAAAATTCTGAGCATTAATGCTGCTGTTGTTATTCACTGGAAAACCTACAAAAACCAGAAAAAGAATAGAAGAATCTATTAGTCAGAAAATGTAGCTATATTACTACTCCCCACCCGCCCTTTTTTTTTCTTATTTCTGTGATATTTAGATGATAATTAACTTATTGGAAGGAAGAAGAGAAAAGTGAAAATGAGAAGCTAGGACAAACCCACTAAACCCTGTCTTTCTGCTACATTGATCTCCTTTGCACCATAATTTATACTCAAGGAGGCAGCTCTTGAGAAACCTCATGGATTAGGGAGTGAACCTTTACTTCACCTGTCCCCTCATCTCATCGGAGCTGTCATTTGAGGACAATACTATGCTGTTATATACAGGGACAACAAAGTCCTCAAAGGTGCTGCTACTCTAACTACGTATTCCTATGGAAGTCTTGAAAAAACATTCCTAAAATATACTTCTAAAGCCTGAGCCATAGGGTCTTGCAAAGAACATGCCCATTCTGAACCCCATTTCGCAAATGCTTGATGAGCCAAATTCTTTGAAGCTCTATTATGGAAGGTGGTAGAATTTGCAAGGGTGACTTAAAATGGCACTAAACAAAACTTCAGGCTTTATATTTGAAACCTATAAAGTCCTATTTTTCTGAATCAGTGAAGTCCTTCATTACTTTGTCACTTACCTGGTGACCCAAATGTTACTGATGGCCTACTGCCAAATCCAAATGCAGGTGCTGCTTGATTTACTCCACCCTTTATATCAGAGAGCTATTAAAAAAAAAGGTAGGCAAGTGAATAATTCTCAAGTACCTTTTCTATACACTTTATAGCCAAATTCAATTTTTAATATGTGCACTTAAAAACCTCTTCATTTTGTTTAACATAGAAAAATGCCTACAAGTGAATGTTCATAGAAAAAAATGGGCAAACCTCAATGAGTTTGAAGTGATTGTGTGGCTGATGAATTATGAATTATTTTTATTTTACTTATGCTTTTAAAACACTTTCTAAATTTCTTCAATGAACACATATTAAAATCAGGAAAATATTTTTTAATTCTAGATTTTAGTTTCTACTGGTTGATCTGCATTTATCAAAAAACCTAGATATTAGGTAAAGGGTCTTTAGAGGATACCCAGTCTACTTACTCAAATGTTTGAACTGAAGTTAATTCACAATTACATTATTAAAAGCTTACCACTAAAATCTATTAAACATTTCCTTTTCCCTGAAAATATTTTATGTTCTTGCTATTTTCTGCTCTAGAAATGTCTTTCGTGTCTGCTTACTGAAATCTTAATCTCCTTTTCAAGGAACTTTTCACTTAATCCTTACCTCTAAGAAGTCTTCCCTCATCAACCTAAGCATATAAGATTTCTCTCATTTTAAAACCCTATTGGCAGGCTTCCCTGGTGGCACAGTGGTTGAGAGTCTGCCTGCCGATGCAGGGGACACGGGTTCGTGCCCCGGTCCGGGAGGATCCCACGTGCCGTGGAGCGGCTGGGCTCGTGAGCCATGGCCGCTGGGCCTGCGCGTCCGGAGCCTGTGCTCTGCAACGGAAGAGGCCACGGCGGTGAGCCCACGTACCGCAAAAAAAAAGAAAAGAAAAAAACCCCTATTGGCATTTTTTCTTTAAAAAAAAAAATCAACTTTACTGAGGTACAGTTTACATAAAATAAAATGCATCCATTAAAACAATCTATCTATATTTTGATGAGTTTTGACAAACTTATAACCACCACTACAATCAAGATTTAGAATATTTCCATCACCCATAAAACTTCCCTTGTGCCCCTTTCCAGTCAACACTCTCCCAACCTCTGGCCCCAGTGAACCATTCACCTACTTTCTATTACTAGAGATGAGGTTTGTCTTTTCTAGGGTGTCATATAAATGGAATCATTTAGTATGTACTTTTTCTTTTTTTCTTCTAGCTTCTCTCCCTCAGTCATTAACAGGTATGTGGATAAACAAATTATATCCATATAATAGATTAAAAGAATAAAGAATAAACCACTTGGCAGGGACTTCCCTGGTGGTCCAGTGGTTAAGAATCGCCTTCCAATACAGGGGACGTGGGTTTGATCCCTGGTTGGGGAACTAAGATCCCACATGCCGCGAGGCAGCTAACCCCGCACACCACAACTACTGAGCACGCGGGCCACAACTAGAGAGAAGCCCGCGCCCTGCAATGAGGAGCCTGGGTGCCGCGGTGGAGGATCCCGCATGCCGCGATGAAGATCCCGCTAACCGCAACTAAGACCCAACACAGCCAAAAATAAAATAAATAAATAAATATTTTAAAAAAACCAATCACTTGGCATAAAGAATTGACATATGGTAAGCCAGTTGTAGGTAGGCTGTCCAAGATTCTCACCTACAGAAGGGCCCCTAGGAAGGTGGCAAAGAACATGGAACTTCCAACCTTGAAGGAAGCTCTGTAGTTCTCTGGACTGTTATCCCTTCTATATCAGCAATGGTGATGGCGGGCAACCTCTCATCTAGAGAAAAAATACTTCCGAGGAGTCCTACTGAATTTAAATGGCATTACAACAATTGAAAGGTAGAAGAAATTAGCTTGCACAAGAGTCTAGTCATTTGGGGGGGTGTGAGGAATTGGGACATTGGGGTTGACACATATACACTATTGATACTATGCATAAAATAGACAACTAATGAGACCATACTGTATAGCACAGAAAAGTCTACTTAATACACTGTGGTGACTTAAATGGTAAGGAAATCCAAAAAAGAGGGGATATATGTATATGTACAGCTGATTCATTTTGCTGTACAGTAGAAACTAACACAACATTGTAAAGCAACTATACTCCAATAAAAATTAATTAAACAAAAAAAATGCAATGCCAAAAAAAAGAGACTAGTCATTTAGAAGCACATATTTAAGAAAAGAGTAGGGGGACTTCTCTGGTGGCGCAGTGGCTGAGAATCCACCTGCCAATGCAGAGTACATGGGTTCGAGCGCTGGTCCGGGAAGATCCCACGTGCCGCGGAGCAACTAAGCCCATGTGCCACAACTACTGAGCCTGAGCTCTAGAGCCCGTGAGCCACAACTACTGAGCCCGCATGCCACAACTACTAAAGCCCACGTGCCTAGAGCCCGTGCTCCACAACAAGAGAAGCCACCGCAATGAGATGTCCGCGCACTGCAATGAAGAGTAGCCCCCTCTCGCCACAACTAGAGAAAGCCCATGCGCAGCAACGAAGACCCAACACAACCAAAAATAAATAAATAAATAAATAAATAAATAAATAAATTTAAAAAAAAAAAAGAAAGGAGTAGGGTGTCGGGACTTTCAAACAGTCATTCACTAACTTTAGGCAGCTACTACTCTCATAGCCTTTTTCAGAAAGTACAAAGAAAAACCACCTAGGAGACTGGAAGTATCAAATTCTAAATGTAAATACCTTATTTAAAAATAATATTCTTAAGAACTTCTTATGCGGGTAGCAAAATAAACTTTATTGACAGAGATAATGAATATGCTGCAGTAGGATCATGTATCTTTGGGGACAAGTGGGCATATATCTCCTAAAGGCATTTCTGTATAAGACAAGGAACATATGGTCCTTCAGTCACAAAAGTATACATTAGTCTAAATATGCATTCATATTTTTCAAAGCAATTTCTTTTTAAATGCTGATAACCTGGAATACTTGAATTTATGTAACATTTTCCAATTTTTAAAACTAGTACCACCAAAGTTAAAAACCTTATCCTAAAAATAGTTTTAGAAAAGCATAATTATCTGTGCTTTTCTGACTAAGGAACAGAGAGAAAACAACTCCAGGACCGTGACTCTAAATAATAATATAGTTCTTGAGAATGTGTGTATCACAATTCTTGACAGAGAATTTTAGCTTTGCTTTCCAAATCCAAAGTGAAATTCTGCAAAAAAGCAATAGGTAAGACATTTCCCTGTAGAAAATTCTCCAATACTCACCAAAGCTATTGTAGTTGATGTATTTAGACTTTTCAGTTCATTTACCCTGTTCCTCCACTGATTTATTAACTGTTGGATGGAATGTAGCTGGAGAGAAGACAGAAAAATAATGAGTCAATATTGAGTGTTTAAGATAATCTCTCCAACAACTTCATGTCTGTATTTCCAAAGTCACAATAAATTTATAAAACATTTTTACGGCCCATAACTTGTAAAATTTGCATTGACCTACCCCTACTTGCCCAAGATACTCCAGCTGTAGACCCCTTTCCCTGTTCTCCAACTCCTTGTATCACCTAGTTAAAATCATAAGTACCTGGCAGTACAGAGACAAACATGTGTACTAGTTGAAACACATGATATTGACTGTAGGCAATAGAAAAACACAGGATTTATGTCATTTCCTTTAGGCACTGACCTTATTCAAGCCCAGCTTTTCAATTTTTTGATATTTGATATATGAGAATGTTAATCTATATACAACACTGCATTTTATTTAAGTTTGTTTTTCTAGCATTCATTGTGGTGTCTGCACCTAAGAGATACTCACTCCATAGATGTTTGCCAAATAATGAAAGGTATGATTTCTGGGACTGATTGCTGGATAACCCGTAATAAAAATAATGACATTCCTAGTTACTACAGTCAAAGTATATTATCACCATTTTAGATAACCAACCAATTTCAAAGAAATTCTAAATTTTTATTTAGAATATAAAACTAGCCTTGTTCTGAAAAAAAATTATAGACCTCATCCGCTTTGCCAACACACAAACAAGCTACTACAGAGAAGACAATAATTCACAGCTAATCTGTTAGGTAGATGAATAGGAAACAAACTTACATAACTCTGTAAGTTATTGCTGGTTAAGAAGTTATGGTATTCAAGTCTCAACTCCTCTGGTGAAATATCTGTAAAACCTGAAGTGAGGAATCAATTGGAATCTTTAAATACCAATACTTTTGATAGTATAGTAAAATAAGAGGTGCTAGACAGGAAAATATGCTAATCTTGATCATTAGAAAAATTTCATAATCATAAGGAAAAAATTCAAAGCCTATACTCTATTTAATAAAGTATAAAATTAGAATAAAATATAGTTGGTTATTTGATCTTTGAAGGGGAAAAATTTTCTAAAGATAAATGGAGTGGAAGGAATAATAAACAAAAGAAACAAGAAAGAGTTGACTACATGTACATTCATACTTCTAAAAAAAATATTCTGTAAGTCAGAAACTACAATAGCAAAATTGAAAGGCAACAGTAAACTGGGAAAACCATAATTGCAACATGAGAAGAAGCGCTATGACAGGAGAAGAGCTAACATCAATGTATAAATAGCTATTACAAATCAGTAAGAAAAATAAGTTAGTATGGGCAAAGATAATGAACGGGCAATTCACAAAACAATTCAAATAGCCAGTAAATAAATGAAATTAAAAAGTTTACGCCAAAAAAAAAGTTCAATTTAAAAATACAACTTAAATAGAGATACAATGCTTTATTTATCAGACTGACAAAAATTAATAATGAATAATTGTTATTAAGGATGTGGTGAAATGGACATTCTCCTAAGTTGCCATTATGGAAATCAAAAAGGTAAAACTTTTCTGGGAGGAAAACTGTCAATAAATGTCAAATGACTTAAAAATGCTCATACCTTTTGATCTTAGAATTTCTAGGATTTAACCTCAGGAAATAATTAAATGTATAAACAAAGGGTGTTACATAAAAAGATGTTCATTCTAGTATTTTTAGTAATAGAGACACTGAAAACAAAGCAGAATACAACACTAGGTTATGATTCCTAATTATACATATAAATAAGAAATTGTGTGTGTGCATGTTTTGAAAGAAATACACTAAAATGTTACAGTTGTTATCTCTGAGATTAGTTGATTTTATTCACATATTCCTCTATTTTCCAAATTTTCTATGGCAATAGCTGTAACTTTCATGATCAGGAAAACTTTTTAAGAAAGGGAAAAAAAGTTCAGGATATTTTTCTACAGAGAATTATTTATAACCAGACACCATTAACTTCAAAGACCCTTACCTCAGAATAAAGAAAAGACTAAACATTCAAATCAGAATCCTGGAGGCTCTCTAACAACTTGTCTTTACCACCTTTATTAACTGCTCAGACCACAAAACCTATAATCACTTTGCATTTCTCTCTTTCCCCATATCTAATTAATAAGCTGCATTTCTCTCTTTCCCTATATCTAATTAATAAGGCTCTTGCCAGTTCTAGCTCCAAAACAGAACACGAATTCTGACCTATTCTATCTCCACTGCTAGTTAACTCTCAGTCATCAGCAGTTGTCTCCTAACTCATTGCCCTGATGCTATTTTGCCCCCAACAGACCATTTCTTTTCATAACAACAGTCTAAGTGAGCTTTTTAAAAATTAATTAATTTATTTATTTTAATTATTTATTTTTGGCTGCATTGAGTCTTTGTTGCTTGTGCGCGGGCTTTCTCAAGTTGCAGTGAGCAGGGGTTACTCTTCACTGAGGTGTGCAGGCTTCTCAGTGCGGTGGCTTCTCTTGTTGCGGAGCACGGGCTCTAGGCGCGCGGGCTTCATTAGCTGTGGCACGCGGGCTTAGCAGTTGTGGCACGTGGGCTCAGCAGTTGTGGCTCACGGGCTGTAGAGCGCTGGCTCAGTAGTTGTGGTGCAGGGGCTTAGTTGCTCCGCAGCATGTGGGATCTTCCGGGACCAGGGCTCGAACCCATGTCCCCTGTGTTGGCAGGCGGATTCCTAACCACTGTGCCACGAGGGAAGTCCTTAAGTGAGGTTTTTCTAATCAGATCATATCCCTCCTCCTGCTCAAAGCTCTTTCTGGCTTCCTAGTGCAATTAGGCCCAACATAATCTGGCCCCTGGCTGCCTCTCTCTGGCCTTATGTCATATTACTCTTTCTCTTATTTACTCTCCTCTGGCAATTCAGGCCTTGCTAGACTAAATACATGCCAACCTTGTTTCCACAAGGGCCTCTGCACTAGCTATTGTACTGTAAGGAACATTTTCCCCCAAATCTTCCCGTAAGTGACATCTTCTCTTCATTCAGGACTCAGCTCCAATACTGCTTCCTAAGAATAGATAACCACTCTCTGTGACGAAACACTATCCCTCTGGCTACTTTCTCCTCCTTCCATCTGTTACTCATCTGAACCATGAAGACAGGAAATGATTTGAGTGACTATTTCCTTAATTCTTTCAAGGGTGGTACAAACTTAGTATCATTCTAGCTGCACAGGAAAAATTAATTCATTATAATGGATGCCTACAGACAGTGATTCTCCAACTTTCTGGTTTCAGGACCCATTTACATTCTTAAAAATAAATAAGGATGCCAGACCTTTTGCTCACATGGGTTACATACATCAATATTTACCATATTTGAAATGAAAACTGAAAAAATGTAGAAAATATTAATTTACTTAAAAATAAGAAATATATCAACATAAATGAAAAAACTATTTTCCAAAACAAAAAATAAAAATTTAGTGATATAAGTGGCATTGTCTTATGTTTGTAAATCTCTTTAATGTATGGCTTCATAGAAGACTGTTGGATTATTATATCTGCTTCTGCTGTTCAATCTGTTTCAACCTGTTTCAGTGAATTGCCTGGTTCAAGTATATGAAGAAAAACTGTTCTCACACAGATGTGTAGCTGGAAAAGGATGACTTTAATGGCCTTTTCAGATAATTGTGGATATCCTTCTTGATACTATACCAAAACTTGACAGACAGTAGTTTCTTAAAGGTTAGCTATAATGTGGACTCAAATCATATGAATGAAATCATATTAATAAACCAAAACTATTAATTGTTTTATCTTGCACTTAGAAAGGGTTTTTCAAACATGCATAATTTTGTAACATCACACATTGGTCATCTGGAAAATATTGGTTCACTGAGTTATCCAGAACCTCCAAATGTTGGCACATGTCATCTTACAATATCAAAAAATTTGTTAATGTTATTTTGTGTGTGCTTCCCATTTTGTCACATAGAATATTTAAAAGGTGTACACTTAAGGGTCAATATTTAATAAAATTAATAATTTTTACCTCTTCATCAAGGACATTCTTAAGTGAAAATGGCGTTAAATTTTTTTTTTATTGACTATTATAACCTGCTAGTACAGTTTGTTGCCTGTGCTTCATCAAAGCTTTTGTACGAACAGTGCAAATGTCAACACAGTGAAAATGGCAATTAATGTCTTAGTATTATTATGAAAATATTTCTAAACTTGTACAGCCCTAAAAGGATTTTAGTAATAGGGTTGCCACATTTAGGCAAAAAAAAGAGGATGCCCAGTTAAATTTGAATATTTGACAAACAACAAATACTTTAAAAGTATAAGTATGTCCCGGGAATTCCCTGGTGGTGTAGTGGTTAGGACTTGGCGCTTTCCGTGGGCCCGGGTTCAATCCCTGGTTGGGGAGCTAAGATCCCACAAGCTGCACGGCACAGCCAAAAAAAAAAAAAAAGTATAAGTATGTTCCAAATACTACATGGGATATTCATATACTAAAAATATTGTTTATCTGAAATTTAAATTTAACTCGATGTCCCATATTTTATCTTACAACCCTGCTTATGGATCTACATTTCACACTGAGAACCACTGCTCTAGGGCATTAGGCATTATGTTCAATTCTGAACTTTTAAAAAAAGGCTTAACACTTATTTTCTTTACAGAAAAATCAGTATCTAAAATTATCTTATTGGGCTTCCCTGGTGGCGCAGTGGTTAAGAGTCCACCTGCCGAGGCAGGGGACGCGGGTTCGTGCCCTGGTCCGGGAAAATCCCACATGCCGTGGAGCGGCTGGGCCCGTGAGCCATGGCTTCTGAGCCTGCGCGTCTGGAGCCTGTGCTCCGCAACGGGAGAGGCCACAACAGTGAGAGGCCCGCATACCACACACACAAAAAAAAAAAAGTATTAAAATTATCTTATTTATTTGTATTACTTATGGCCTCCATCCCTCAAGAACATAAACTTCATAAGGGATGGATCCTATCTATCTTACTCATTGTTATATCTCTAGCACCTAGAATGAGGCCTGGCACAAAAGAAATTCATTAAGTATTTGTTGAATGATTAAGTAAATAAACGACTAAGGAGTGGTGTGACACAAATGTTCACAGAGAATGAGCAGATAGAGCAGAGACAGACAGAAATCCCAGAGTTCTGAGAGACTGAAAGGGCTCTCATCTTCTAGGCACTTGCTGTTCAACTTAATAGGGCCCAGAACCACCCAGCGTAGGCTTAGAAAACTGAGGTGGTCTAAGCATATAGCTGATTCACTTTGTTATACAGCAGAAACTAACACACCATTGTAAAGCAATTATACTCCAATAAAGATGTCAAAAAAACAAAACAAAAACAACTGTGGTGGTCTAGCTTTCAGCCCAAAAAGGGCTATGGACAAAGGAAAATGGGAAGGAAAGGAGTATTCTACAGAAATGCTATCTCTGTAGCCCAGCTAAGGCTCCTTACCTTCAAATATTACCCCCAGAATAGATCTCAACATGCTTTATGAAAAATAACTATCCTTAGAAAAAAAGATAGGGGAGAAAGAGAACAGAATCAGGCAGCCAAAGCCTTGGCATAATGGGACTCTTCTATTCACTGCAGGCAGCTAAAGGGTTCTGAAGTTGTATCTACAGGAAACCAAGGAAGCAGAGCCTCTTCTTGGGCTTACAGAATTGGAAATGTGGTGGGTCCTGATTCTACTATTTTTCCCAAGGGATCTATATATCTTGAACTATATCTTCCAACCTCAGTCTCTGAATTATGAAGTTCTGCTAGAATACTCGGATACTTTAAACAATGTCCAAACTCTTCTAACTGTAGCTAAGTTTGTGGTCGATTTCTTTATTTGACATAGTCTTGGTTTTAGAAAACAATAGTTGTAAAACACATTTTAAAAATACATAATTTCTAGTTACCTGAAATATTAGGTTTCTTTTTCACTGGTGAATAAACAGAAAACATCCACTGCCCTGATGATTCCCAAACCTCCATATCTTTTACAATTCCTTCCCTGAAAAAAAAAAAAAAAGGGCAAAAGATCTTTTTCTTCTGATTGTTAAAATTTATCATTTATAATTTTCAATGACTGAAATTTTAAATTGTAGTAAATATGTAATTTTAGATTTTTCCATTATATTTGCTGAGGAGTGCTCTTTAAAGCAGAAGCTTATAGAAATATGAGCTACATTTCATGATTATAAATATTATAATATCAAAGAAGTTCGGAATTTTGGTTTTCCAATACACTGAACCATTAACTGATACATTTACTGAGAACTCAACTATCATACCATACATATCTTAAAGAACTGAAATATAATAAAATACACAATACTAAGTTTAATCTTTCTTTGTTCATTATCATTAACATCAATGATCATTTAACTGGGAAAGAAACAACCAGTAAGTAATAAAGAACCATAAAATATTTAAGTGGTTAGGACTTCAGAGATTTTGTCTAATTCTCACATTTTGCAAAAAGGGAACAGACCCATGTCCATGGTTAACTTGTTGGCAAAGTCATGGATATATCTGGGTCTAAATTAAATATTTTCCCCTTATCCAGAACGGAATTAATCAAATAAGAATAACTGATAATAAAATAATAATAAAATTTAGGATTTTTATGACAACATCAAATATAGGAAGGAGGGTTTCTTTTTTAATTTTAATTTGGTTTTTTACTTTATTTATTTATTTTAATTAATTATATATGGTACATGGTTCAAAATGTTTACAACTAGTCTAATTTAGTTATGGGATGTAAAAGACTAATGAGTATATTTAAGTTCTGTCCTAGTTGCTGGGGGCTGACGGAACAGTTATACACAGACAGGCACTGTTTCGGTAGGAATCATAAATTCTATTATGAATGTTCTCAATAAATGGTAAGAAATTTACTCCACAATAATGAAGGAAATCAAATGAAATGTTTGCATGGGCTTACTGAAGTAAAAGTTTTAGAAAGAAGAATACAAGATGCTGTAAGTGACCTCCAAGATCACAAGTACCTCATACTTTGTAAAGAACTCATAGTTTAATATAAGCAGGACTACATTAGAAAGATATTCACAGTACAGTGTTATCAATAGAAAAGTGGAAAAAGCATAATTATCCCCAAGAACTCACTGTATTGATAAAGAAGAATGACATTTTTAAGTGAAATAAAGTCTAGTATGATACCTGCAAAATAGTAGTTATCTCTGATCATGGATGTTTTTTCTGCTTTTTGCTTATTCTGATTTTTTAATAATTTAATAAAGTAATAATAACATTACCTCTTTTTTAAGGAAAGTACTGTAGGTACTTTTGAAAAAAATAAGCAAATGGGCAGGAATTTTTCTGAAGGCTTCCACTTACAGAAGTTTCTTTTCATCTTTCTGCCCATCAGAGCTAGGTGAAGCAAATGGGTTCTGAGACAATCCAAACCCCCTGTTCCTGCTAGCTGACGCTCCAGAAGCAAAAGATGGCTTTTCTTGATCTTTGCTGCCCCCCCATGGTGTGGATTTGGAGAAACTGGATGGCTGGATAACACTGGAATATCTCTGGCTGGTGGTATTCCATCCTCGTCTGTTACTACCTGAAATAAACAACAAAATAAACAATTTTACTAGCAACTCATTTTTAAAATCTCTTAAAATTTCACTGTAGTCTGTCTTATTATGTGCACACATTATGTAAAGATTCAACAAGCACTACATTTCCACTCATTTTAAATTACAAAACTCTTCATTTTCAATTTATATAGGTACGTGTAGTATCAACAAATCACATAATGGTCTAACTTAACAAGATTGAGAAGACTGTAAATCCACAGAACAATAATGATATATAACTAAATTCAGCTGACCTAAGTTTATTAGGTAAACAACTGTTCGATAATGGAGTGGACAGAAGGCATGTATCTGAAATCATAAGCTCCTTCATGATAAAAAGATGTGTCTGTATCATTCTTTGCTCCCCAACTGGGCCCTATATAGTAGTAAAATCTGAAAAACAGACAATGTACTGAGAAGTGTATTCAATATAAAAGATTAGATTCTACCTTCCGTCCTTGAACAGATAGGTAAATCCATTTGACTCAGTATTCTCTCTGAGAAAACAACACCTACCTACCTACCTTCCATAGAGAGATTATAGAGGTAATTTACATATGAATAAAGTGCACTGAGTTCCTCTTTTATGAGCAGATTTCTAGTATTCTACAATTATCAAAATAAGCCAACATTTTTCTCCTCTCTGTCTCTATATTTTACAAAATTTTTTCACTTCTACCGTCTCATTTATTCATCACTTCTTAGTTGGGGTCAAGATAATTCACCTTGTTTCTGACTGAATTAGGAGATATGCCATTAAATATGTATATTAAAAACTAGAGTGATGGGAGATACATTCCTTTATGAAAATTCACCTCCCAATTCTAAAACTGCTTAACGAAACCTAAGAGGAAAGGGGGCAGACTGCTAGACCAGATCCCTCAAGTATGGGTTAATGATACTTTATTTTCCCAGAGTTTCAAATCCTTCGCGGGGATGACACAACTGAAGAAATTCATTCCATCTTTTGTATACAGCTTTTGGTCTTCATACTTACTAATTCCATAAGCATTTATTTGTTTCTGGGCATTAAATACACTGTTTACTTGACTAGTTTTATCTCCACTTTTAAAATCCATTAACATTTATCCATTCAACATTTATTCTCTAATTACTGCATTAAGAGTGAGTCTCAACAGAATGCCAAATATTACGTTTTGTTGTTCCTGGAAACACTCGTACATTTATCAGATCCTGAGTCTTAATTTTTGGTTTGGAATATTTCACTAGACCAATTGTGGGTGATGCAAAAAGACTGTCTCCAAGAAGGGGAATCAGACGTGAAACCACAATGTAACACAAGGTTTAAGGGTCAGATGAATAGCCCTAAAGGAGGAAAGAGAAGGTAGAGGTGGTCAGCATCTTGTGGTACCTTTAAGGACTAAGTTTCAGTCCTAAGAAAACCTAACTATTCATCTGACCTCTAAAACCTTGCATTGTACTATGGTTTCATTTCGGACCCCTCCTCTCCTCGAAGACAGTCAATCCTTTTGCAAAATCCACAATTGGTTTAGTGAAATATTCCAAAAGCTTCGACAATGACTTAGGCCAGGAAGCAGGTCAACGTAGTCCTGCACCCCCTTCCCTCATAGCCCAGAGTTCTTAACTGAGCATCCCACTCTCGATTTTACCCCAAATTTTATGAGCATGTGCATTTATCTGAGGTCAATGGCTCTGTAGCTTTTATTAGATCTTCAAAGGAGTTTCCCAAAGTTAAGAATCCTGACTCTGACCCCAGTTGCTAGCCTCTCCCTAGAAAAGAGTTTAGAAAAAATTATATTCAAGGCATCAAGGAGAAAAAACAAGTACGCAGAAGGGTAGTAAAGTAGTAAAGAAAGGAGGCGTCTGGGTCGACCTATGCCAATTCTGCGACCACTGCCGCCCAAAGACAAGGTAAGTTCTGACACGTATTCCTATTTAAAAATTAACTGTTTTTCATTAGTAACCAAGACCAAGCCCATGCCTCCAACCGCTCAACAAAAGCCAACCGAGTTCCTAATAAATGAATAAAAAAGCCGGTGGGCGGGGCGGGCGAGGGGACGACGCGGGGACGTCCGCGTCACTTGACTGGTGCGCCACGGCGCTGTGCCCAGCGGCTGGGCCCACGAGGGACGGCCGTTCCTCGTGGGCCCAGCCCCACGCCAGGCCTTCCCCAGCTCGGCTAGGGGCGAAGGATGGAGGAGAACGTTACCTGAGAGCTGCTGCTGCCGTCCTTCGCCCGCACCTCTGGCGCCGGGATGTTCGTTCCAGCACCGATCTCCGAAGCGACACCGGCCTTGAAGGAAGAACTGACAAATGGTCATGGCGACGGCATCGCGGACGGAACTGTTTTCAGTCGACACCCTCACCTAGCAGAGCCGAAAGCAGCCAGAGGTCGCGGCTCCGCGGCTGTGACGTCATCTTCTCGCGCCTGGGAAAGGCCCTTTCTCTCTTGTCCCGCCCCCAGTGCGGAGAGGCGTGGATTTTATCTAATATGATTTTTTTTTTTGAGTTTTAAAATGAATTTATTAAAGAATGGTCTTAGGAAGGCCACAATGTTTGATTTGTCATTAAAAAAAAGTTCTGTTTCTTCATGCTGTATAACAAGGTAATGTAACAAGGTACAGAATTATAAGCTTCTTTCTACTGGAATTCTCTGATAGTACGGCACAGTGTAGTCACTTCTGCAATGCTAGAATAAATTTAAAAAAAGTCTCTTCTATGCTTCTCTTCAAAAAGTGATGAACAATAACAGGATGGCATTAAAAAGCCATTTTTTTCCTATTCATTCTGTAGTATTGGAGCCAGTATTTTTACCATCACAGGCTACAATTTTCACTTTATCCACTTTAATAAGTTCTGTCACCTCTCTGAATTCAACATCATTCAACACAAAAGTCCACACATTATCGCAGAATCTGTATGTATTTAGAGAGCCCCTGAAATTGACTCTGTTCCTGACCCTCTGTGCCAACGCTGAATTTATAGCCTTATCAAACTGAAGTAGAACTTGAAGGGCAAGTTGGGGGGTAATCTGTTGAGACTGTATAAGCTCATCGAGGCTCTCCTGAAGACTGTTTCCCAAAGTGGTATTTCTGTACAACTGATATGCCATGGCTTAGGAGGGAGAAATTCTTCTTCTTATTCAGGCTTGCATTGATATCCTGTGGAAAAGGCGCTTCCCGCCTCGGAGCCGACAGAAGTGGGTTGGCCAGAAACCCAGCAAGAGATTCCTTCTTCGCCGGAGTACCTCTCCGGCCACCGCAGAGAAAGCTTAATATGATTTGAGAAGAGTGGGACCGCCCCCCCACGCACTGAGCGTGACCTGCGAAGGCAGGATGATTGAAGGGTTACGCGGAGAAAGGCGCTGACGACCGTGGTGCAGCGTCTCGTTCATCAGGGGAAACTTGAGGTCCAAAATGAGAGGAAATAAAGTTGGTCAGGCAAACCCATAACTTCAGCAAGGCCCTGAGAGGAGGATCAGCTGTGGTTTGAGAAACCGAGTCGTATTTTTCATTTGTAACTGCTGAGAAAGTAAAAATCTGCCCAGCCATTCATCAGGATGGGTAACAGTATAAGATAAAGCCAGTTGTAACGTTTACAGGAAAGTTTCTTTTAAGGACAAACTGCAACTAAAAAGTATCATAACAACCCGCGTCTTTGGATGAGTACTACATTCTTACACGGAGAAACCTTGTTCTTTAAAGTCCATGTAAACGTTGCTATTTGAAATTTTATCAGTAAGAATGAAACATTCCACTCTTGCCTGGAGGATCTAAGACACTTTGACACAGAGAAGCAGCTTCTATTTCTAATCAGGTGCGGAACTGCAGACAAGGGGTTCCTGAAAAGAACATTACTTACTCTCTTAACTTTGTGGTTTCCAAGAGAACATGACCCTACACCCACTTCTCACTCCAGATGTGATGTTGATGCCTCTTTACACCGCTCTGCTTTGCTTTGAGACTATCAAAACTGTTTCATTTAGATTTTATCTGAACTCCACCTTTCCCACAAATCCTACATCTACCTTTTCCATTGTGTGGTGAGACACCCTACACTTCCTCTAGTGTGCAGTCTCCTTGGTTGCAATGCGTCAATAAGTCTGACTTTGTTGGATTACAGGTTCGTCCCCGGTGGTTTAAGATGACTAGCCATTGTTCTTGCTCATATACTTTGTTTGGATTTTGATGACAGCAGAACCTACAGGAGCACTGGGAATAACTGGTGCAACCTAGTTTATTTTTTTTTTAAATCAGTTTAATTCATTTATTTTGAAAAAAATTTATGGAGGAGTTACATGTATATATAGTACAAAGATCTTTTTCCTGAACCATTTGAGACTATATTGCAGACCTCATGCCCCAACACCCAATTATTTATTGTATTTCCTACAGACAAGGACATTCTAAACCACAATAATCACCAAAATCAGGACATGAATATTGCTGCATACTACTATCTAATCCTTAGATTCTATTCATATTTTGCCTAATGTCTCAGTAATGTCCTTTAAAGGACAAGGATGCAGTTCGGAATCATTGTTGCCTTACTCATATTTCTTCAGGCTTCATTCTGGAACATTTTCTCAGTCTCTCCCTGACTTTCATGACCTTGACACAAACATTACAGCTAGTTATTTTGTACAATTTCCTTAATGCAGACTTATCTGTTTTCTATTAATTAGATTTAGATTATGCATCTTTGGCATACATGGTCTTCACAATGTATCTGTCAAGTTGTGCACAATTTGTTTGTCACATTGTCACGTTCACTTTGATCACTTCAGGTGTTGTCTGGCAAGCTGCTCCACTGTAAAATTACTCTTTTCCTGTTAGTAATAAGGATTTTGTAGGGAGAGACTTTGAAAGTATATAAAAACCTCATTCCTCACCAAACTTTTAGTTCACTCATTTATTTATTCCTATCAGTATGACTTATGGTTTCCAATTTTATTCATTGGGTTATAATTTGTTACTATCATTTATTGTGATGCTCAAATCATTTCCAGTTGACACATCCCATGATTCTTTGAGCACTTCACTTCCTGGCCTAAAAGATGCTCCAAGGTCATCTGACACTTTCCCTGCTTCAGTCCTGGAATCAGCCTGTTCTCCAAGGAGCCCTGGGTCTTTTTTGGTGGCACTTAGAAGCCAAGACCTGAGCTCTAAATTTGCTCATTGCTATTGTGGTATCTTTGTTCCCAAATCCTTTCATGGGCATTGCTAGAGAATACATATTATAGACAGACACACATTTACATTAATACATATTCCTATATCTATATGTCTATTAAAAACTATGACTTCACACTGATAACCTCCAATTTCAACCCAAGATCACAGAATTCATTTTATTTGCCCTCTGTATTTTTTTCTTTCATAGTGAGAAACTTGGCTCCCATCATTCTTAACATATCTTATTTTCAGCAGTCCCCTTGTAGTAATGAATCTCTCACTGTGTTCACTGACTTTTCATCCATGCAAATGCCAGCATGTGTAAGGACTCTGCCAGCATCAAAGACCTAAAATAATACCAGTTAGGCTGAAGCTTAAACGAGGGTGTGTATGGTGCTCCGTGAAGGTGGAGAGGTGGGCAAAGCCAGAATCCTGACTGAAATCATCTGGATAAAGTGCTGTGAGATGATGACAGCCTAGGGCTGAGGCATGTAGGACTCAGTAGTGATAGGGGAGGGGTAGGTGGAAATCAGGAGAGTGAGGTCATGAGAAGGAAACGTCTGGTTTCAAGGTGGCAGAGTAAAAATGCCTCTGCCACCCTTTCCTCTTGAAAATATCTCAAAATGAGGGGGAAAACAAGCAAAAACATCGTCTTTGATTATACTAGGAGATAACCGTAATTTCAAACCACAATTTATGAAGACTGAATGCACATAGAAGAGTACATAGTAAATTACTTAGAGGAAGAATCATATTCCTGTAAGATGGACAACTGATGTCCCCAGAGAAGGCTGAAAAGCCACAAGAATTAAGAACCACCAGGTATCATAGAACGGTGGACTGTTTGAAAATCTGTATGAGGTTCAGTTAGAAATCCATTAGGTGACTATCCTTACCTGTTGGGAGATAGGTTCTTTTCTTGAAAAAAAGGGAACGAGAGGCTTTAGAGTCCAGGATGTAATTATAGAGGGTCAAGTTATGGTACTGACAAACGAGGAACCGAACTCTGCCTGTTGAATGGCGCTTTGCCTGAGCTCCAGAAATCCTGCAGCCAGGCTTATTGTCAGTCTCTTCCCAGCTTGCTCTCCCCCACCCAAGGGGCAGGAGTTTGTAAGTTTATATTCTGGAGAATCGAACATCCCAGAAAAAGATCTGTGGATCTCTTAAGGATCTCCAACAAAAACAGGCAGGCAGGGGCTTCCATAGTGGCGCAGTGGTTAAGAATCTGCCTGCCAATGCAAGGGACATGGGTTTGAGCCCTGGCCCGGGAAGATCCCACATGCCGCGGAGCAACTAAGCCCATGCGCCGCAACTACTGAGCCTGAGCTCTAGAGCCCGCGAGCCACAACTACTGAGCCCACGTGCCACAACTACTGAAGGCTGTGCGCCTAGAGCCCGTGCTCTGCAACAAGAAGCCACAACAATGAGAAGCCCGTGCACCGCAACGAAGAGTAGTCCCCACTCACCACAACTAGAGAAAGCCCGCGTGCAGCAACGAAGACCCAACACAGCCATAAATAAATAAATAAATAAATAAATAAATAAATAAATTTATTAAAAAACAGGCAGCCATTTCCTTAACATATGATGAGATTCACTGACAATTCAGCTCACATTTGTAAACAAAAGTTCACAACTTTTTAATGTCTAATTTTAAATATAAATGCACGGCCAGGGACCAGATATTTGAGGAAAGACTCCAACAGGAAAGAGCAAAGCAATCTAAAAAGAAGTCAGAGGAAAGAGAAACACACCAAAAATATAAGTAATGTTAAGGAAACTAAAATATCCTCAGACAGGGCAACATGAAACAAGACCAGCATGCTATATAAAAGGACAATTCTAAAAAGAAAATGCTCTTGGAAATTAAACATGGATAGTGGAAACAAATTCAATGGATGGTTGGAAGATAAAGTCAGGGAAATCCCCTATAAGAACTGAATAAATTATACTCCAATGAAGATGTTAAGAAAAAAGAAAAAAAGAACTGAATGAACCAGACCTTGAACCCCATTTTACAGCTTCGTTATCAGAATAGGTTTAAAGCTCTGGAAAGTAAAAAAGCTTTCTAGTTAGTAAGGATGACATTTCAGACAATTTCCCAGTACAGATTTTCTCCTAAAGTAGTTTGAATCACCTTGGGAAGGAGGAAAGTTAGGAAGATGAAAGTAGATTCAAGCTTTTAAAAGTCTTTTGAGGCAACTGTAAGGAGAAAGGGGTTATTTAAAGGAATGATTTATCAAGTGCTGAATGATGTAACCTGTAAAATATTCTTTCATATTAACAAATTACGGGGACTTAGTGAGAGCTGTTTTGGTGCCATGTTTGAGTGGAGTGAATTTTTGAAGTTGTTGGTGTGTGTTAACACTACCACCCTTAAAAAGCAAAATTTCCTTCAAATATCTCCTTTACCCTGGCCTCTGCAGCAAATCCAAAATATTTGCCATTTACAGTATATGAGGCAAAAGGAAAACAGACCACTGGTTTTAAAAGATGTCTCCTTTTCATGACTCTAAATTTTCCATGACACTCTATGTCACATTTTTGAAAGCTAGGTCACAATTGTAATTAATGACTGTTTTTTGACAGCAACAATTTTTTTCAAGACATTAAAATTTCACGTTCACATTGTGATTTTCAAAAGTAAAAGCTAAACTGCTATGTCATCAAAGTCGTGTCACTGCAAAAAATATAACATTGACAATCACGTATCTACTAAAAAGAACGTAGAGCACTATACAGGATAGGAATTTTGGGTGGGGGAGTAATAGAAAATATACTCGCCAACATACTGTACTTTTACTCATTATCATGATATTGACAATATCATAGACTATTTCCAGGACAGAAAACAGACACTAATTAGAATTACTAAGATTACTAAGGAAAAAAACCACACACACGTCATTATAACCTACATCAAAGCTGTCTACATAACTTATCATAGTGTGCTCTAGTCAGCAGATACAGCCTAAAGAAAAGGGTAGTTATTTAAAATACCTTAAACAGCTGCATATTCCCATATGGGAAATTATTGTATCAAATTAAGTAATATAACCATTGTAATATAATAAATGGATATTCTACCCTCAAAAAACATTGACACATTTTTTTCAACGGAGAGGAAAATTCAAAATCCAACATAAAAATGTTCAGAATGGGCAAATCTAGAGACAGAAAGATTAATGGTTACCTAGGAATGGGGTGTTTGGGAGATGCAACTGGGTTGAATAATGTCTCCCCCAAACTCCAAAATGTGACCTTATTTGGAGACAGGGTCTTTGCAGATGTCATTGGTTAAGATATGGTCACAATGGATTATGAGGAGGGTAAGCTAAATCCAATGACTGTTGTTCTTATAACACCACATGAAGATGCAGAGAGACGAGACACACAGGGAAGAAGGCCATGTGAAGACTGGGGCAGTGACTGAAGTGACGTAGTTATAAGCCAAGAAATGCCGACATTTGCTGGCAGCCATCAGAAGCTACAGGAGAGGCATGGGAAGTTTTTGCCTCAGAGCCTCCAGAAGGACTCAACCCTAACAGCACCTTGATTTAGGATTTCTGGTCTCCCAAATTGTGAAAGAATAAATTTCTGTTGTTTTAAGCAACAAAGTTTATGGTAATTTGTTACAGGAGCCATAAGAAGGTAATACAGGGAAAATGGGGAGTGACTGCTAATGAGGATGGGGTTTCTTTTTGTGGTGAAGAAAGTGTTCCAAAATTATGGTGATGGTTGCATAACTCTGAATATATTAAAGACCATTGAATAGTACACTTTAAATCAGTGAACTGTACGACATGTAAATTATATCTTAATAAAGCTGTTATGTACATAAAACCTTACATAAATAGAAATATATCTACCATAATCTTTTTATAATTCCTTTTTCATTTAAACATTTTTAGGTTTTAAGCTTATAACCCCCATTATAAAGAAAACAATAAAAATTTAAAGAGAAACATTGTTTCACAAGTTCAAAAAACAACCATTACCTAACACATTTAAAATGAAGAATGAACTTAGTGGTCTACTTGAAGTTTAAAAATATTTAATATTACCAGGTAGAAACATGGATGGTGACAGTTTTACGTGGCTCACTCCATACATTTCATAATGTAAAAGGGCAAAACATTACTAGGAAAGAAATGAATAGTTGGGTTTGTAAAAGATTTACTGATCACATATAAGCAATTAATACAAGATGACAAATATTTAACTCAACTAAAAAACTTTTAGAGACAACTGGGTCAAATATCAATGATGTGGTCTGCTAAGGAAGAGAAATCATGTACCTTTCTAATCTGTAAGAAGTTCAAAATGTATAACTATCAGTGCTATTCTAGTGACCTAGAAATTTGCTATAAGTAGCTTTCTTTTGCTAGGTAATAATTCTTATAATGATTGGATTTTATTTAACAGAGTGAGCACTGAAGACGCATAATCCTTTTTTAACCCCTGGGAGAAAACGTGATATAAATTAGTAATGGGTGCTAGGCTTGACATTTTGTGTTAAAAAGATGGAATTATTTAATTGGATAGAATATATTTCATGAGGAGTTGGGTACGTTTTTAACTCTCACAATGTGTTTATGAAGTTTTGTGAGATATAAGTGTATGCTTTGACTCACTCTGGCTTGCTTTTAAAATGCAATACATTTGGCACTAAATGGAACAAATGAAGACAAGCAAAATTACGTGAGACTAAGCTGCTCCATCAGAACTGCCTATCTTTGACTTACAATTCATACTATTTCTTAGTTCTTGACTGAACAGAAACAAACAGACCTAACTACATAGCACTTCTATGATGTATGAAAATAGAATCTAGAGCTAAGATGAGGTTGCTTCTATGGTGAGTCAATCCCCCATTCTGCCATAATCATAGTTACAAATGTGAAATTCATTTAAGAATTCATACTTTCACCAAATGCTTATAACTTTACAAGTTTTCTTGCTAGATATGTTCTTGGTTATGTGGTCAGCTGAAATATGGTCTTTGAATGAAGTAAGAAATCCCATATAAAAGAAAATCTATTTTATAGGAATCTTACTTTACTTGAAACTTCCTTGAAAAGAACACCAAACTAAAACTTTGTAACCAAACTCTTGGAACAAAGCACTGGTGGCCATACTTTTGAGTCTCCAGTGAGTCTTGAAGTTCACTCATTTTTCATGTTTCAAGGGTTTCTTCATTTGCTCCACAAGTATCAACAACACAAATTAAACAACTTGTTACTGGAAATGCTCGGACTTTGGAGTTGGCGATCCATTTGTCTGTTTCAGTGTTATATTCAAGGATGTGTCCTAATCGACCCACACCTTGAAAACCAGCCAAGACATAAACTACAGAGCCGACTGCTGCACACTTGACTGTTACACCCTTCCATGGCATTGGTGAGACCATCTTCCATTCGTTTAATTTAATATCGTAATATTCCACATTGTCCAGACCACCTTCAAAAGAATAAAACGTGAACAGCTATATGAACAATTCTAAGATCTCTTAAAGTAATAATTCTTTGTATTTTTTCCAAACCTTTTATTATGAAAAACTGCAAACATGCAGAAGAGTTGTAAGAATTTTACAATGAATCCTCACATATCTACCATTTAAATCCCCATTCTTACTTGAACACAACAGAAATTTAACTTAATTTTCATTTGTCATTTTAGAATCATAAATACTTATATTTATTCTATAAAATTAAAGATGTTCTATCTGCTCTGGAAAAATTAAAAAGTAGACCAGTGACGTTTCCTTCTGATTAAGTTTGATTATAATCATTCAACTGTCCTTCTTTTTCCTTCTACCATTTATCTGTCAGCAGCTTATGAAAAACAGCAATGGATAGAGACAGAAGAAGAAAATAAAGCTATTTCTTTGTTATACTTAAGTAATGATTAAAGGTACTGACTAAAATAAGCTTTGTGGAATCTTATCTATAGATTCAGTCCAAATTCTACATTATTAAAAGCACAGACCTACTTGAGAATGGACTTGAGGATATGGGGAGGGGGAAGGGTAAGCTGTGACAAAGCAAAAGAGAGGCATGGACACATATACAGTACCAAACGTAAGGTAGATAGATAGTGGGAAACAGCCGCATAGCACAGGGAGATCAGCTCGGTGCTTTGTGACCGCCTCGAGGGGTGGGATAGGGAGGGTGGGAGGGAGGGAGACGCAAGAGGGAAGGGATGTGGGAACAGATGTATATGTATAACTGATTCACTTTGTTATAAAGCAGAAACTAATAAAAAAAAGATTCTTTAGTACATTATTTAAGAAAATAAAAAGATCAAATTTACTCATTTAAAAAAGTAGTACTGATATTTTCATGCAATGTTTAAAAATGTTTAGGAAACACTGCCATTCAGAGTCTGGATACAAGTCCTAAAAGTTAAGTTAAAAAGTTTTAAAAGTTATATTAAAGTTCAAATGTTTCTGTCACTCAATAGTGTTTGTTTTTTTTTTAATATTTATTTATTTGGCTGTGTCAGGTCTTAGTCATGGCATGTGGGATCTTTAGTTGCGGTACGTGAACTCTTAGTTACAGCATGTGGGATCTAGTTCCCAGACCAGGAATCGAACCCGGGCCCCCCGCATTTGGAGCATGGAGTCTTAGCCACTGGACCACCAGGGAAGTCCCCACTCAATAGTTCTTAAGCTAATGTGATACCATTCCCCAGAGGGTATTTGGAAATGTGCTAAAGCCACCTGAGACTGTCACAATGACTGGTGGCTATTACCTACATTCATGGACAGAAATGTTAAACGTATATTAAAATGTTTCATAAACCGTTAGTTCACAGAAACTATATAAAAAAAGTCTAATGATGTATGTGATCAAGAAACATTTTCATAACTTAAGATAAGGAAGTATCAGCAAATTCATTGCAAAAGTTGAAAAATGAACTAACTTCACATACCTAAGCCATTCTGACCACCCACAGCAAATATCTTGTCTTTTACAAATACCAGTCCATGATTCTTCCTGGCTTCAATCATTGGACACAGCTCAGTCCATCTGAAAAAACAAAGGAAAGTTTTTAGTATACATGTTCACAAGAAGTAAAAGGACTCATACGAATTTATAAGAAAGGTCTGTTATCCCAAGTAAGCGCTCATTTACCACTCACATATGTGTATACATGCACACACACACAAACAAATGTGCGCATGCACGTCTGGAAAGCTAGAAAACAAAAGTTTAACAGTGGTTTTCAGTAATTTATAGGTGGGGTAAATAGGGATTTTATTCCTTTCAACTCCAATAGGATATGGGAAACAGGATATCTGGAGACTATTAACATGTCTCTGGAAGACATCCATTTCCTATAGTTCACAATAACTTGTAAAACAGTAACAAAACAAAACAGGGAAGATATGTAAGAAAATATAAGGTACTAATATGGTTTTAGTCACATGTGGTTTTAATTAATATTTACATAGGGTAAGTAAAACAAATTTGTCATGGGCCTCTAGCAATCAGCAAATTAGCATATCTGTTACTATTCACACATACATCTTTAAATATACACTTAGAACTTCAGGCAGCTCCTATCATTTTGTCACGTTTAATAACTTATTAGCACGTTGCTGTGATCACAGGCACTACTATAAAGAAAGAGACTGAGAATATAAATGTGGACACAAGTGTTGAAGGATACTAATTCACAGGTAGCAGCATTAAACACACAATTTTGTTATTGTTTTCTATGAGATTCATCTCTTCTTTTGCATGTACTCCCATACAGGTAACTGACATTTGTGATTGTGAAGGTGGTATCAGCACACAGCTCTTAACAGCTGATATAAATCCAAAGACTCCAAACAAAAACAAAAAAAAGGGCAATTTGGCGTAAGTGTAATGCTCTAATATGGTTATTTATAACTCTTCTTTTAAATACTTTAATACATTTAACTTTTCAAAACATAATTAGAGCATAATGATGAACTCTGAAATATCAACAACTTGTTGCCTTGTATTTACATACTTTTGGTTTGTTTTAAAAATGGTTTGACAGGGGCCTCCCTGGTGGCGCAGTGGTTGGGAGTCCGCCTGCCGATGCAGGGGATACGGGTTCGTGCCCCGGTCTGGGAGGATCCCATATGCCGCGGAGCGGCTGGGCCCGTGGGCCATGGCCGCTGGGCCTGCGCGTCCGGAGCCTGTGCTCCGCAACGGGGGAGGCCACAACAGTGAGAGGCCCGCATACCGCAAAAAGAAAAAAAAAAAAAAATGGTTTGACAGTCACCACTCTCATTTTCTGAGCATTCAGTTAAAGTAAGTCCTCCTGTTCTTCAGGACGAACACATGTGCTCCTCCAGGTGAAAAGACCAGCATTCAGCTCGAAAGTGGGAGAGCCAGTACTCGACCTCCACAGCCTCTCCACACAGTGAGCTGTCAAAGTGTGTTAAACAGAGTATCTGACTTGGAAAAATTCAATATACATACCCCTTTCTTCTCTAAATATGTCTATGATATAAAATAAGAGAATGTTTTATGTATATGTAAGTCTCCTCAAGGTTTAGAATTAAGGAACTTTGTGAAACACGCTTCCTTCCTCCTATAATTCACATGCAGAGTATGCACTAGGTCTCTGCCCTCTCCAACGTGAGTTTAGTGTTCAGTAGCTTTCCTCAAAATTCTAACTGTGGAAACTGTGTTGTGTTGTTTCCATAGGTTTCATTTCTTAGCTTCCAATCGAACATATTCTAGTTAAAAAACACTTTAAAAATTGTCAAAATTGGGAAGAAACAGTTTTACAAAAAATACGTTGGATGGACACAACATATTAGAAAGGAAATCATAGTAGTATATAACATCTTTCATTTTGAGATTTGGATAATTATATTCACACTAGCTTTTCACTTAGGAAAATTTAGAGAATATAGAGAATTCAAATTTAATACATAAGCTCAATATATACAAAAGAAATGCTAAGTTGTGTAAGTTTTAAAATATTCCCCAAACTGATTATATTCCCCTAGTTTTAAAAACTATTGAAGTTGTAGAATCCCTTTATACTCTTTCTCTGCTACTATAAACAAGAATATATTGATTTACACTGATACTGCCTGAATAAAGATCTCAGAATTTAGAAGCCTGGAGTTCATATGGGATGGGTTCTACTCTAAGATATTTTTTTTAGAAACGAAACAATAATTAGGCAGCAGAATGAATGAGATTACAGCTTTCCAACTAATATGCTGTAATGCTTTTTGAGTATAGGATTTATGGGAGGTAAAGTAGAGACTGATATAGGAGGGAGGACAGTTGGTATATACCCTGCTCCTATGGTTTAGGACAAGAGGGGATGGATAGATAGCTGGATGGATGGATGATGGGATTAGGATAAGGTGTATCCCCAGTGTGCCCTGGCAAGTACAAAGGTACAGTTTAAAAAAACATTGGGAAGTATTAAGTTTGATGATCTCAAGAGATTTCCTAGTCTAGACACTTAGCAAAAGATAAGTTTCAAGATAAGCTTCTTTCAATTCTATCCCTAACATGGGTGACTAGTTAAGCAAAAAATGAGAAAAGAACAATTGTAATTGCACTTTTCTTTGGGAAAGGAGTTACTGATTTTGCTTCCTTAAATCCTTCAAAAATAGGTGGGAAGCATAAATAACTGCAAATGGCAATCATATTTTATAATTAAATCTTTACTCTTAATTTAATAAAAGCAATAGCTGGAGTAGAAGACTTCTATGTTTTGTAGCCTGGAAATATTTCCTAAATACAAAAATTGAGCACAAGAGTTTTGGTGAGGCTCTTTGGCATAACACTTAAGTTGAACATATTTGCCCAATAACTTGTTCTCCTAAAGGAAGAACAATCCTTTCAAACGAGCAAGTTAATTTTCTTATTGAAGATCTTTGGATGTTTCTGATTATCAACAAAAGGTCTGACTGGAACATCACCTGTGTTTATTTTCCTGTTAGTTAATTACACTATACTTACCACCCCCCACTATCAATAACTGGCTCATATCCTTTGGCTGTATTGAATGGGTTCCATCATTAATTACAAGATCAGAAAAACAGGCTAACCATTTATTTCTTTGTATTTTGCCTTTTAAAAGCAGTTATTTTACTTCCCAGTTGACTTAAGAATATTTTATTTAGGGACTTCCCTGGTGGTCCAGTGGTTAAGTCTCTGCGCTCTCAATGCAGGGGGCCCGGGTTTGATCCCTGGTCAGGGAACTAGATCCTACATACCGCAACTAAGACATGGAGCAGCCCAATAAATAAGTAAATAAATATTTTTTAAAAAGAATAATTTTATTTAATAAATATAAATCCAAACATACTTTAGTAAGCACAAACTCAAAAAAGACATTATACCTAGGGGTATGATTCATTAATGCCAGGAACCAATACATAATATTTCTAATTGAAGGCAAATTTACTGCTGGTCATAAATTGTTTCCCCCTCTCTACACTTCCTGATCTCTCAAACAAAAATACTTTGAGTTTGATGAATCAGTCATATTTTCTTATTCACATTTATTTATTGCACAAGCAGGAATAGAAAGAGAGGGGCTCCCATAGGGTATAAGGTCAAGCTATTTCTTAAGGTGTAGAGGAAGGGTCAAGGCTATAAACATGCCCCTGACCCTAGTACATTCAAAAATCCTTCTGCTGGGTTCCTTCTGCCTTTTGACATCTTCTTCTATTGAGCTTATAGAATACAATTAATTGTGTAGTAAGAGTTTTAAACTGATACATACGTTTCTGTGGCAGGATCATAGACTTCACAGGAATTCAGTACACGCCCAGAAACATTGTTCCCTAAACTTCCACCGCAAACATAGATCAGGCCGTTGGCTTCCACCATCCCATGGCTGCAGCGCTGGGTCAGCATGCTGGGCTTTGTGTGCCAGCTTTCAGTTCTTGTATCATAGCACTCAAATAAATACAGAGCCGAGTTTCCTGTAAAAGAAAAGGACCCCATCTTGCTTAACTTAGTGTGTATGTGGGCCTGGAGTGAGTTGACTGTAGAGTTGAATCATTAATTACTGGAGGAAAGAATTTAGGGTTGTAGAGTCTTTTCTCTACTCAATCAACAACAACAACAACAAAACGTAGAAATAGTTTCAGAAAAAGCTACCCCTGTTTGTATAGACCTTGGAAAATATTCAGAAAAGGATCTGTTGGAGAGACTTATTAATCGGTAATTAAACAAAAAAAAAGAAATTGGTTTGATTTCAAAAGATTTTCAAATTAAATAAGAAACATTATGTATGTCTTCCAGCCCAGTTATGCATGATGGGAATTAATTGAACCTCAAAAGTTTATAGAGAGGGGGAAAAACACAGCTGTTTATAGATGGTAAGTCTATACCTTAAAATATGAAGACTACTATCTGAGAGTATCCTCAGGCTTGTCATTTAATGTTCTACAACAGCCACTGCATCATTAACAAAACTGTTCTTCCTGACTGCTCTCAGCAGTTGTGTGGGTAGGCCCTGAAGTCATGCCAGTCCATTCTTGAATATACACTCAAAGTATCGTTATGTATTTCTGGTGTACTTTGATTATACATTTTAACGTCAAAACACATCCATCCTGTTTTGCAACTTCTGCACATTTTAGGAGCTCAATAAAGAGTTTTAGAAATGATAACCATTAAAGATCAAGTGCTGGGCTTCCCTGGTGGTGCAGTGGTTGAGAGTCTGCCTGCCGATGCAGAGGACACGGGTTCGTGCCCCTGTCTGGGAGGATCCCACATGCCGCGGAGCGGCTGGGCCAGTGATCCATGGCTGCTAAGCCTGCGAGCCCGGAGCTTGTGCTCCGCAACGGGAGAGGCCACAACAGTGAGAGGCCCGAGTACAGCAAAAAAAAAAAAAAAAAAAAAAGATCAAGTGCTTTTTTTCTTTCCCAAGAAGAACGAAGCTAGAACTTTATCAAATTATTGCTCCCCTCCCACTTTTCTGGACTTTTCTAACGCTTAAAAGCAATAACACCCTTATAAGTCTCTATCAAAACCAAAGCCTATGAAGAGCAAAGTTCAAAGAGTAACAAACAGAAGAAGTAATAGTCATGACTAACAGTAACTTCTTTTTAACTTTTTAAACATTTCAAATTTGATTCAGTCGGTTGACACTAAAGGGAAATATACAGTATATAGCAGATTAAAAAAAGTTACTATTTAAGTGAAAAACTGACTTAGTAAATGCTAAAGAAATGAAGTTATCTACTATACTTTCCACAAAAAAAGGATATCTATAAAACAGTTCCTACTATATTTAGGATTTATTGTATTTGAAATATGCTGTATTAGACATTCTGTGAGAATGCTTTAAAAAAGGGGGAAAGGTCACCTCTTAAGTCACATTTAGAAAATCATAATCTTTCTTGTATTCATTTTGCATCTAGTGGGAGCGGGGGTAGAAACTTAAAACAAATAAATATGCGGACCAAAAGTAAAACAGTCTTTGGGCTAATATAAAAATCATAAAAGAAAACAAAAAGACAACGTTTAAATTCCACACTTTAGATTTACTTGGTTTTCCTAGTTTTCTTTATAAGCCCATTATTTAGCTAAAGAAATTACTTGAAAAGACGAAAGCATATAAAAGCTAGTCTGCACCTACAATATTCATTTAGAAAAATTATTCATTTAATAAATGAACACTAGTGGACACTTACAAATTATCTGTCAATGAGAAAGGTTTTTACTTTTTTTTTTTTTTTTTTTTTTGCGGTACGCGGGCCTCTCACTGTTGTGCCCCGCCCCCCGCTGCGGAGCACAGGCTCCAGACGCACAGGCCCAGCGGCCATGGCTCACGGGCCCAGCCGCTCGGCGGCATGTGGGATCCTCCCGGACCGGGGCACGAACCCGCATCCCCTGCATCGGCAGGCGGACTCTCAACCACTGCGCCACCAGGGAAGCCGGAGAAAGGTTTTTATACCCATACCCACACCCTGTTCTGACCAATAAGCTTAAGATACCACTACCAATCATTACACTAAAAAGTTAAAGAATAGCGAGTTCTCTGGAGGTCCAGTGGTAAATAATCTGCCTTCCAATGCAGTGGACACAGGTTCAACCCCTGGTTGGGCAACTAGGCCCAAGCGCTTCAACTAGACAGCCCGAGTGCTGCTAACTACAGAGCCCACGTGCCACGACTAGAGACAGAAAACCTGCACTCCACAACTCGAGAGAAGCCCACGCGCCGCAACGAAGATCCCGCATGCCACAACGAAGACCCGACGCACCCAAAAGCAAAAAACAAAGTTAAAGAATAAAGCAAATGAAAAAGATTATTCTTACTTTTTTCTGATACAAAGAAAGCAAAGATAATACAGATTTTAAAAGCCTGAATGTGGGTCTATGAGTAAGCCAAACTCCAAAATCTTTAAAGCAAATAATATTACATATATAAAATAACTAATCCAGATGGCAACAGAGAAGCTAAAATCCAGATGACGTCAATGAAACCGCTGTCATGACAAAAAATGGACAGTTAACATTATCTAGGAAGTTGAAGTTCTCGTAAATTAATGACTTATAAAGAGTAAGGTAAACCTTCAGGGAAATGTGCTCTAAAATATGACAGATATGTATTTAAATTTGTCAAAAAGTATCTGGACAAATAATACCAATTTTGTTTAAATATGAAAGCCAAGACCCTCAGCTTTAAAGCACACACAAATACTGAATAAGTCCTTACCAACTTCGGAACCTCCAGATGTATAAATTTTGCCTTCTGCAGCGCAGGCAGCAAGGCTGTCTCGAGGTGTTGGAGGGCCCAGTTTGGAATACCAGCTATCTTTAACGACATTATAGCAGTCCATTCGTTTTATGGGGAAAAGCTGAGAGCCACCCAAAATGTAAACTACATTGTCCCAAAACACGCATGCTGCGTCTCTTCGTTTTTCAAAGGGGCAGCGGATGTCTGTCCAGCTATAATCCTGTAACAGGAAAGGACAGGAAGGTTTCAGTAATGGAAAACTATAATAGAAAAGGACGAAGCAAAGATATAATTGAGAACATATAAAACATAAGAATATGTTAAATTTATCAGAGTACATATAAGAATGTTTGGCTTTAGACTATTATTTAATCTTGCGTGATTTCTTCAGAATGTTGGTTAGTCGTGGCAGAAGGCAAGAGGAAGACAGTGACGGCTTTGGGTCTTTTCTGGCTTTAAAGTAAACTTTAATACATTTGTATGTATCACCACCACCCAGTCTTCTATTCCTTCTGTTATTGAGGATAACAATACAAGAAAATACTAAAATAAGCAGTTTTGTTAATTAAAGAAAGATTTTTTTTTCAAATGTAAATATGTGCATCCCTTCTTTGCCGGATGTATAGGGATATGAAGAATCAATGGATAATTTGAAGCTTTAACTGCCATTAACCTACTAATGTGTAAAGCCAGAAGGCATTTTGTAGACTTCTGAGAGATATTAATTTTCTGTAAATATTCAGGTGAGCCAGTATAGTCAGCCAGACTCTTAAAGCTGTGATATTATGAAATACTTGAATAACCTGAGTAGTCTGGAAACAACTTTTTTCTTCTCAATGAGAAGCAATGGGCACCTATCAGTACTTCACAATAAAGGCTGTTCACAGCACCACTGATTCCTGTTTGATGACATCCAAGGACACCTGTGCCCTTCTTCTATGTAAATATGTGGGGGAGTGCTCCCAAAGTTATAGCTTGTTGGATCCTCCCCCTTTTAAAGCAAGGAAGTTACAGTGTTCCTGCTGCTTTCTGAAAATGGTTGAAAATAATTAGGGTCAGACAGAAATCCAAACAAGTCCCAATCTCATCAATCAAAGCACTGTGTGTGATTTATTAATGTGGATTTCCCTTTGGGAAAATTTGATATCTATCATGCTAATGTCCTGTTTTTCAGGCATGCACTGAATTAGATCAAAGCATCATAGAACGTAAGAAATGGTCTCTTAGGAAAAAGAAGAGTCCCTGATTGAGAATATCTTGACTTCTAGTGATGATAAACATTCTGCCTTTTAGGTGACCAGAGAAACAGAGCCTTAATCCCTTTCTTCTTCTCAAATTAGGGTCTATGAAGCCCCCTGGGTTACTCAGTGGTATTTTTATTGGTAGGCACACAAAACTGCAGGATAAATGTAACATCTTCCTGAAGCTTCGGTTTTACTCAATGGATTTGAAAAACTGAGGAAGAATATTTTAAAAATGTGTTTTCTTGGGGAAACTGTGTACCACAGAATGAAAAAAAGTAAGTGATAAAATATCCTACGGGGAGCAATACCTCAAAAGTAAACAAAATTACTCTCTTACATATTATGCAAATCTACTCATAGCTCCTACCTGACCAGGTTCATTAGCAGAGAAATACAATTTCATTAATAAGGTACATTAACTTAGTGAATCTCAAGTCTTGCCACTCTTACACCCAATTAATTTGATATTATTAGAAATATGCAAAATTTCCCATAATTTCTAAAGACATCCTTAAGAACATTATCTTTCTAAACTCTTCCTTAATTTCAGGATGAGAAAGTTGGTCAGATATTCTTTGAAATGGTCTCCAAGACCTGATACTCTTCAAATTAAAAAGAACTGCCCCAGTAGAAGCTGGAACTAAAAAAAAACAATATACTACTTCTTTTAGCTAGATGAGCTTAAACACTTAGATACTAAGATTATGAGGTTCCAAAGAATGAAATAATTTCAAAGAGCTTGGTAACAGAATAATTCTAACTTTCCAATACTACTCAAGGGTCTGAGCAGGGAACGGATGATCATAAGTCATACAGGACTTGGTTATACTTCATATTTAAGAATTAAAATGCACTGCTCTCTCGGAACTCTAAGCCCAAGGGAAAACTGATTAGCTTGTGTGTCTGCAGTGTGTGTGTGTGTGTAACACGGGAATAGGCACATGTTTCTATCTACTTGCAATGTGGGCTCTCATTTCTCTAGAAGTCCTCAAGTTTTTAAATCTTTTCCAACTCTCCCAATACTGTCATTGGTCACCGTATATGTTAAACACTATGCTTGATAAATACTAGGTATATATAATATTCTGCCTAACAGTTCATCTTCTACACAGGTAAGTGAAATATCTTTCTTTTTACCTGGAATGCAAAATAGACTTCATTTCAGATAAAATGTAATGCTTTACAGTTGGGCTCATTAAATATACCTGTCAGGTGTTAAATGCACCTATGTTTGAGCATATCTGCCTTTGGTTGTACACAGGGGAGCTTATGGTCTTTTTTTTCTGTGCGTGTATGGGCCAACCTCCCTTGGAAATCTACTCAATTCCCTCAATCTACCCCCCATCCAAAATAAAGTACTGAGAATGTGATTTAACGTTTGCCCTTTAATAACTTGTTATACTACCTAGGAGATGTGTGCAGTTGAAGAAGCAAGCAGAGAGGGGAAAAAAACAGATGGGAAGTCAGGCTTGTCAGCTCAGTGGATATCTTTGCCAGGTTTTATTCTAGTCATGGGACCACTCCCAACCTGGGGCCTGTAGGTGGAGGAAGAATTACTTATGGCTCCCAGCACTCGCAGGCTACAAGGCAAAGCTAGAGGGGCATGGAGCTTTCATGTTAGCAACAGATGGGTGAATAGCACTAGAGTCACAGTGTATGTGTGTGGGCAGGAAATTGTTACCCTAAAAATATAATTTAATGCAGTTTTTATTGAGTACCTATTCCAGGCAAGGTTCTATGCTTAGCTGCTGAGAAGATATGAAAATGAGAAAACCGGAAAGCTTAGAAAAAACACAGGTAGAAGGATTTCTTAAGTTCTGACACATCAGCCATGTATGCATCCACACATATATATGCAGACATACCCATGTATAAAGTCCTGTCTTTCCTGGTCCCAGTCAGTCTTTCTTGCCTCTGCTGTGATATATCACATTCTAGACTTTTTTCAAGCTCAAGACTCCTTTTCTTTTTGCAAGCTTCCCTGATTTCCTTTTTCTGAATCCCCACCACACTGAAGTCTGCAGTTGATGACTGAGTATGCCATTACATCTTGTCTTGTGTGACTTTTCAGCTGTAGGACACTGCTACAGGAAGTGAAAGTGAAAGCCCTTCCCGAGTTGAAGGGCTGTAATATTTTTCTCCAAGTGCCTTAGGGTAAAAACATCAGCCTGCTATTTTCCTTGAGAGTAAGGATTGATTTTATATAATCTTTATTCTGAAAACACATGAATCCTCAAATAATAGAAACACTACATATGTAAATTTTAATAATAATCAAGACAACCAAAATGCAAAATGAAAGAAACTTTTTAAGACTTGAGGACTTTATTTTGCATCATTTTGAGAGAAAAATCAAGCAAAGCTAGGGGAGAGAGGAGGTATATGCCAGATGCCACAACATTCCTAGAAGCAGTGTCATGAAAAGTACATCAAAACACTGTGGCTTATAAAAAAGGACAAAATAATGCCATTTACAGCAACATGGATGGACCCAGAGATTGTCATACTGAGTGAAGTGAGACAGAGAAAGACAAATATATGATATCACAAATATATGATATCCACATATAATGTAGAATCTAAAAAAATGGTACAAATGAACTTACTTACAAAACAGAAACAGTCACTATTACAAATAAGTCAAAATATTATATATCCTTATGAGGAATACTCCACAGCCCTTCAAAAGGATGGTATTTTCATTGACATGAAAATACCACCACAATATAAATGCTGAGAGTAAAAAAAAGTTTTTGTAAAATAGCACGTATGGCATGATCCCACATATATAAAGTGAGAACACTGGGGACTTCCCTGGCAGTCCAGTGGTTAAGACTCCATGCTTCCACTGCCGAGGGCATGGGTTTGATCCCTGGTCAGGGAAGCTCTCTGCATGCCACGAGGTGTGGCCAAAACAGAAAAATAAATAAAAAATAAAATTAAAAAAATAAAAAATTCCAAATTAAAAAAAAATGAGAGGACTGGAATGATGTTCACCAACTACTGATGACTGTCTGTTATGCTGGGAGCACTTTGGCTTTCTCCTTTTTATCTTGCTATGTTTGAATTTTCTACAATGAGCATATATTATTTTTTTTAAACAGAAAAAGTAAATATAACAACTAGGCAAGTAGTACCAAAAGTATGGTACAAAGAAAACAACTTCTCACATCAGATGCTTATAATAGTACTAAATGTTTTAACAGAAATGTGGACTTAAAAGTAATTTAAGTTAAGGCTTTAAAAATTTAAACACTTAAATAGCTATTATACTATGCGGCTGAATTTCAACTACAGATGGATCAGAACCAGTCTTTGCTTTCCTTCCAAATAGCACACTGTTAGGGCACTCTAGTATTTTAGAAGTGAACACTTGATTGTGCTTAATTTCCTAGGCTGCACCCACTTTGAAATGCACTCATTTTCAATGGGATCACACAGATATTTCTGTAAACATATTAACCTCCCAAAGTCCAGAAAGTGATTTAATAATCAGCTATTGGAAGAAAATACTCTTGTAACTTAAGTTCTTCATAAAACATAGCATCACAGCTAGAAAAAAGGCTTCCACAAATTGGGGGGTGGGTGGGTGGGCAGGGCGTGACTGTGCTACTGTAAGCTGCTAGATAAACTCAGGAACAGTGAACATATAACCGGCAGTTCCCAGCTACTGATCAGTTAAAACTAGCAAGGAGTGGGAAGTGAGGCCAGACACCAGCTCAAAGGGAATTACTAATTAAGAATCACGACTGTTTATAAAGTCACAACATGTTCTCCCGCCTCCACTCTCAAACTAAAACCATACCACCAAGACACACAACTCAAATCTACTCAGAAATTTAAGTGAGATGAAACTCAGTTCAAAAGTAAAACCTGATATGAGTATTATGCTCAATATCAGCTCTTGTCCTTTCAGTAGAAAAATACATGAAATAGCAGGGGAGCATCTCTGCACTAGCACCTTGCCAGATATCTCAATGACAAGATTTGCCTTTAGATGAACTTTGACGTGTAATTTTTTATCTTGGCACAGGAAGGCATATTATACTTTAAATGATTATCTCAAATCTCAAAATGCAGTAACATCATACCCATTTAATAAAATGTTCTCACCAATGGGACAAACATCAACTCTGTCTCAGATGTGTGGAGTATAGGGGATAATGCACCCAGTCAGGAGGTTTGGAAGAGTTAGGCAGGGTAAAGAAAAAAACCAAAATGGAGATGGTAAGCCTTTTTACATTTTTTTTGTGTGTGTGTGGTACGTGGGCCTCTCACTGTTGTGGGCTTTCCCATTGCGGAGCACAGGCTCCGGACACACAGGCTCAGCAGCCATGGCTCACGGACCCAGCCGCTCCACGGCATGTGGGATCCTCCTGGACCGGGGCACGAACCCGTGTCCCCTGCATCGGCAGGCGGACTCTCAACCACTGCGCCACCAGGGAAGCCCCACTTTTTACATATAAATATGGGAAAATGAGAAAAACTTAAGGATGGCAGGGAGAAAGAGGCTCAGTGAATGAAGATTCAAGAGTCAAATGAACATAATTGATATTCACGCAAATCCTAAGATTTAAACCTTCTGTTAATAGACCAGAAAACTGAAGTTCAGAAAGGCTGACTTGCCTAAGCTCCGATACCTAGACTTGAAACGCTCTTTCTCCAAAACAGCTTCTTTCTTTTAGAAATAAAGGAAGGAAGGAAGGAAAGAAGGAAGGAAAGGAGGGAGGAAGGAAGACAAGGGACCAAAAAAAGGTCTCACGAAAGAAAAAAGACCAATGGCTGAGCCCTTCAGTTCTTCCACCTATATCTAAATTCTTTTTTTTTAAAGCAAAAAGTTAGACTCCATTCAGTTAAATAATACTTTGTATGCATTTTATGAAAACTTTTAATACTCATACTTATCAAACCAAAAAGATATATTCATACTTAGGACTCAATATATTCTTTTCTTTCTCTTTCTTCCTATCTAAACTCTACCAATATGTGTCCCTCAAGAAAACTTCCATGAAGCTTCCATGGACAAATTCAACCCAGGGGAATCTCTTCTTTTTAGACCACCAAGGCTGTCATTACCTATCCCATACTGGGACTTTTAATTGGCTACATTCAGTGGCAGCTTCACCAACCTCAGCCTCTGTGTTCTCTAATTGCTTCAAGCTTGTATACATCTCATACACTTTGAGTTTGACTCCTTCATAATCCTTGCTGCAGCCCAACCCCAAAATTTCAAATTCTAGATGAATTGTCATACTGGTAATATATGACAAAATATTTGTTCAAACTGCAGTTTATAACCAGCTAACTGTACAATATGCTATGGTACAATCTGCTGTTGTTTATAGCAACTGAGGTTAGCTTTCTCTTATACTGATCACCAATTTTCAAAGAATATCACAAGAAACCTATCTGAACATGATTTAATACTTCTAGGATAAAAGATCTTACTGTGCCTTTGGGTCATCATATGAACAATCACCAAAGGTAGCCAACAGTAATTTTTCAATGACATGGTATAGTAAATATTTATTTCATTTCCTGTTGGTTTCCCTCAGCCTCTTACCCTCTAGCCCTGCATTTATGTAGCCACTACCCTCCAGCTAATTCCAGGATGAGGAGAGTCCTTTAAATTAAAACACCACCACACAGATTTATCATCCCTAGTCTCCTTATCCCTTCCCACCTGTGGCCCTCAATCAAATACCTACAGCTTTGTTTCTGCTCTCTCTGTCTTTAAGGGGACTGATCTGTTAATTTATAATAATTATGGCTGGCTGTGGCTTACAGAGAGTCTGAAGTCATCCCTCTCTTGGTGAGTCGTATTTTTACTGGGGTTTTTTGCAGGCACAGTGACTAAACACAAAAGGAAACTGATCCCTGAAGGTGGGAACTTCAGGTACTGCACCTTTGTAGGGTACAAGGGCTGTGAGGTTGACTTTACAACAAAACTACAAAAGTGTGTTATGGAGATGCTTGAAAACAAAACAAAACAGAGGTCCTCAATACTCCTATTTTGGAAGACATTCTAGGAAGGCACTCTACTGAGAATATACCTCAGAATGTGTTCCAATCTCTTCTACTTGAATGTGAGGACCAAACTGCCTGCAAACAATCAGGTATGAGAAATACTTATTGTGCATAAGCGGTAAAGAACATTGATTTTTACCATCAGCGCCTGTTATACTGACCAGTAAGGAAGCTTAAGGGATACCCATGTTGACCCACACTTGCATTCCAGCAACGTCAGTCCCTGCGGGACACAGCTATAGGTCCAAACCACCTGGGATTACTGCTGTCCATTTTGGATATTTTTTTCTTACAGGTGCCCCTGATCATTTTAGCAGCACTCACTCTTTGACTCCAGCACCCTGTTCCTACAACACTCTTTTGCTGGTGACAAACACTACTGATGCACTCTTACAAAAGCTTCATTAATTTTTTAATGTAACACCATTTTCCTACAAGGTTTACACTTCTTTTACACACAGGTCTTTTAAAATCACATGCAACGTATAACTGCCAGTTTCCACCCTGATGACAGTGTCTCCTTAGTGAAGGCCTGTTTAAGAGGGAAGGTAGCTATGATACTGTGAGAAAAGGCACTGTGATACCTTTAGTAAACAATATTTCCAAGAGGAAAATGTGTTTTGTGTTGAAAGTAACTTCACTTATTTTGATTTCGGGCCCACCTATATTTAAATCCAGTCCTATAAAACCAACTGACAAAATTGCTTATGAAATATTATATGAAGTTATACTGGTTCATTCATCCTCACAAACTTGACTACCCAGACACTAAGCTCAGTGATGAGTCTACTTCAGAGTTCTAAGTAGCAAAAGGTACTAAGAGGAAATTCCCTGGTGGTCCAGTGGTTAGGACTCTGCTCTCATTGCCAAGGGCTGGGTTCAATCCCTGGTCAGGGAACTAAAATCCCACAAGCCCCAGCGGTGAGACGAAAAAAAAAAAAAGAAGAAAAGGTACTCAGGGTAAACCTTTTGAACCTGATGGTTCCATAAAATATGGCACCATATGGTTTTCTGCCTTTGCAATTTACAGGGTCTAGTCCTGACTCTGCTGGTCTTACTCCTTGTTTGGTTTTGGCAGGGAATATGCAGAATCCCTTTTTCTCTAGAGCATAGTCTCCTATTTTTTTTTTTTTTTTTTGGTTGCATTGGGTCTTTGTTGCTGGCCACAGGCTTTCTCTATTTGCAGCGAGCAGGGGCTACTCTTCACTGTGGTGGCTTCTCTTGTTGCAGAGCATGGGCTCTAGGTGCTCGGGCTTCAGTAGTTGCAGCACGTGGGCTTAGTAGTTGTGGTGCACGGGTTTAGCTGCTCCGTGACATGTGGGATCTTCCCAGACCGGGGATCGAACCTGTATTGGCAGGCAGATTCTTAACCACTGCACCGCCAGGGAAGTCCCATAGTCTCCTATTTCTCCACCATATGAAGTGGTGAGCCAAGACCCCTACAAAGTTTTAAGCCCTCAAAGCTGATCATTTCACTGACAAGAATAGTCCAAATAATCTGGTCAATTAAGTCAACTTTTATTTGGCATCGATATCATAGAATGTTCCCATACTACAAGTTGAGAACACCAATTCTAAGAGAACAGAGCACTGGATTCAGAAAAATAGCTTTTAGTAAATCAACAAGCACTTGAAAACTTTAAAAACAGGTACAGGCGGGGAAGGGGAGACTCAGCAGGCTTCGTGAAAGGGCCCTGACAAGCAGAGTATCATTTCAATTCAATACAGCAACCCAAGATTTCTTTATCTACTCCTTTATCTACTTATCTACTAGAAAAAATGTTAAGATTTTCTTTCTTATCCTTTTTCAGTCAGCAGTTAATACAAATATTTGCTGCCTCTCATGGGCAATATCCAAGGAATATCTAAAGATAATTGTTTATAGGAAAGTTGGCTTAATTCTAGATAATTCAATTAAGTAGTACTGCTTAAGTTGTCTCTCTGAAGATCAATAATCATTTTGGGTTGGTATAGGACACACATCAGTGGGTTCCATTTAATGACAGTTAAAACCATTTTAGCATCTCTGAAAATATTAAGTTCAAGAATTTTAAAACAATTCCTATACAGTACTTATTATTAAGCAGTCTACTGAAATAATGAAATAATGTTCACCTTGGGAGATTCAAGGTAAATAATAATAACTTATAATGAAATCAGCCTTCCCAATTGTTTTAATATTAGAAATAATAAAGACAACCAACTTATATTAAAATATTATAAATAATAGTAAATGGTGATATTTTCAAGATGAAGTTTTTAGCAGAAAGAAAGGAGAGGTTGGTACTTCTAATAGAAATATTTAATAAATATTGTAATGGGATTCTAATGGTGTCAGCATTAGGGAATAAAGTAATAACCGATGGAATGAGGATGTTTTTATTGGTAGTTATATCCTCAGTTATTTAAATTTTTCCACTGAAAGTCTAAAAACTTGTGACTGAGTATACAAAAGAGCACTAGGAACGTGCCATTTATAAGAGCAAAGTAAAACATCAAATGAGAATTCTGAAGTTACAGTCTCATTTCCAGGCTCGTGCAGAATATCCGTCTTTTTGTTTTTCATCTGTCCAATTAAAAAAAAAAAACTAAGGAAAGTGTTACAACTACAGACCAAAAACAAAGTGCTAGTAGTCATTCCATATTAGCCTTATTCTGAAAACAGTGCTGTCTCCCAAATGAAATCAGGATTCTCCTTGTCCCCACTGTACATCAAAGCAGACATCTACTTTAAGATAAAGTATTTTCTACCAAAATATACTTTATTGCTTCTTAACTGTCAACATCAACACCAAAGTTAGGCTTTGGGAAATAAGAGGGGTGTAACTATTATCAACACCTGAAAGCTGTGGTTCATAGATTTAAGCTCCTATGACTTCAGATTTTCCTTGGAAAAAAAAAAGTTCATTTATAAATTTCCTGCTGTTGACTCAAAAGGATCCTGAAAAATTAAAAAACAGTGAAATTAAATAGCCACTGAAATGTCAGTAGTCTTAAAACTTACCTGGTGTGAAACAGATGTGTAGGTGTATCAACCTGTTAAGCACACTGACATTGTGCTTATTGAACTATATTGCACAGGCCATGAAACCTCATGGTACCTGCCAGTCACTCAGCCTTCTACTAAGAAAGGAAGCTAGACGTCTTTAGTAAAAAATCAGCCTATATATTGGAGATGGAGGAATGGACCAGAGATAGATATATGACCTGAGAGCAGCCCACAGGGACAGTCCAAATATGATGGTATTTAACCAATCTAATCTGATACTCTTTCCTTGGAGGTCTTTTTGATATCTGGCAGCATATATACTCTATGAGTTATATGACTCACACTGGTGACTCTAACTATTGTAGCAGGGCCAGATGTGGTCTCCTTACTGGACCAGATTGACTAAAACTTGGTCTGTAGTTAACACTCTGGCTAATGTGTATTTCTGTTACTATTTACCCAGATCATTACATGGAATTTCAACTGGCAGGGAAAATAAAACAATTTCATAGTCTGACCTCAAGATCTCTAGACTAACTCTCTGCTATAATCTCAGCTGCAGGAGCCCTGGTCTATCTCACCTTGCCAAAGGTCTCCTATATTAATGCCTATAATACTGATCAGTCTTGGAAACAGAACTGAACAGAAAATGGAAAGGATCCCATATGTCTTGGTGAGACAAGTGCTTCACAGGACAGAAGTTATCCTAGAGTACAGAGTTGGTCACTTCAGAGTCCCTAGATGTCCACAGGTCTGCAGCAGGGGTTGGCAAACTATGGCCTGCAGGCTAAATCCAACCCAATGACTGTTTCTGTAAATAAAATTTGATTGGAGGGATTTCCCTGGTGGCGCAGTGGTTAAGAATCCACCTGCCAATGCAGGGGACACACGTTCAAGCCCTGGTTCAGGACGATCCCACATACCGCTAAGCAACTAAGCCCGTGCGCCACAACCGAGCCTGCGCTCTAGAGCCCACAAGCCACAACTACTGAGCCCACGTGCCCCAACTACTGAAGCCTGCGCGCCTAGATCCCGTGCTCTGCAACAAGAGAAGTCACTGCAATGAGTAGCCCGTGCACTGCAACAAAGAGTAGCCCCTGCTCGCCGCAACCAGAGAAAGCTCGCGCACAGCATCGAAGACCCAACATAGCCAAAAACAAATAAATAAACTAATTAAAAAAAAAAAAACCTCATCACACGGTTTAAAAAAAAAATCTGACTGGAATACAGCCATGCCCACTTGTTTATGTATTATCTATGGCTGCTTTCCTGCTACAGCATCAGAGTTAAGCAGTTATGGCAGAGAATGTGTAGCCTAAAAAGTTAAAAACATTCTTTGGTCTTGTATAGAAAAAGTTTGCCAAGCCCTGATCTACAGCATGTTGGCATAGCCCCTTGGAAAGGAAGGACAGCTTGCTGCCCCAACCATCTTCTAACATTTTACAGATGACACATATCCTGTGTTTGGTTGTCCTACATTTATACTTTTACTGGGTAAGCTTTCTAAGTGGGACAGGCTATAATCATATGGCTCAGCTGCTCAGGCTATCCTGTGATCCTAGGGCATTGGGATGCTGATTGAGATGCTGCATATAACTTCAGGCATGTCTCAATATGACCAGAGAGCACATGTGTGGGATTCTGGAGCAAGGCCAACCTACTTTAAGCAGGTACCATTTTTTCAGTAAATAGCTCCTGGCTGGCTGCTAGGGTCTGACAGACAGCAAATGTCTGACACCAAGGGACACCAGGTGACCATATCATTAACCCATTTTGAACAGTTTTACCTGACCTACCAAATCACAAATAGCATGCTTTCAACCCATGATCTAGTATTTATACATAAAACTGGGCATATGGAGGTCCCAAAGGCACAGAATACCCAAATGGGATAATCACAACCCTTACTCAGTAGGCCTTCTCCCTCACCCAGGGTTACGTCTTCATGGAGGTGGTCCCTACAGATCAGCTGACAAAATTGAGAGACCTGAGCTTGGTTCATTTGTGATAGTACTAGCCAAAAGTGGACTGCTTAAGCATTATACTCCCTTCAGGAATGGTACTGAAGGATAATACAGAAGAGACATATCCTGATATGGCAGATTTTCAAGCAGTTCCTTTTATTGTCCATTACACCTCTCAGTAGAGAAAGCCTCAGGTCAGTTTTTATCCATTCTCGGATGGTGACTAATGGTTTTCCCAGATGGATACAGACTTAAAACAAGCAAGCACGAAAGACTGCTGACAAGGAGATGTGAGGAAGGATAATGTAGAATGCACTCCAGAAAGGAAACAAATTTGGGTCCCACATGAATTCTTACCAGAGTGCCCACAACTGCAGCAAAGTCTCTTAATAATCATGTGGACAGGACTGCATCTATATCTTTCCTCCCCAATCCGATGCTTGCTCAATGGGCTTATGAGTGACTCCAGTGGCAGTGATAGATATGCATGCAGTAACTGCCTAAGTCAGTGGCTACAGAAGCTAATGGACTTTCCCTCCCTGGGCCAATGTGGCTATCCACTACTGGCTAGCACCCACTTTGTTGGCAATATTGACCGATTCTAAGAACTTGATTTGTTTTCACACCTTGAGGGAACCAGTTAGTTACCTAATACCAAGCTAACTACACTGGAACCCTTCCATTGTTGAAGGGACAAAGCTCTGTCCTCATTGGAATTGATACTTATTCTGGATGTGGATTGGCCTTTGCTGTCTTTTGCACTCTTGACAACACCATCATATGTGTTTTTATAAATGCCTTGTATATCACCACTACAGTATTACACAGAAGGCCTCCAAGGACCCACTTCTCAGAGACAGAAGTATCCTGATGTAAAAAGGATGTTCTGGACTCACCAGGTTATCTATCATCAACAAAAAATGGGCCTATGAGATGTTGAAAGAGACCATTAAGTGCTGAGATTCAACATCAGTTATGGGTACCACCTTGCAAGGTCGGGGTGCTATATTTTAGGATTATGGTATCTGCTCTGCTTGGGCAATACATGTAGTAACAGCAAAATATGGTATTATCTCCCCCACAGCCAAAAAACACAGTGCTAAGAAACAAGGCATAGAAACAGGAGCGCATTTTCTCATGATCTGTTTTTAAAAATTGTGTTCCTAGACCTATGACTCAGGCTCTGCTGTCCAACTGGCATAACACATAATGGAAAACACATTAAAATTGGTAATAATTTCTAGATGGTTGAGGCTTCCCTGGTGACGCAGTGGTTAAGAATCTGCCTACTAATGCAAGGGACACGGGTTTGAGCCCTGGTCTGGTAAGATCCCACATGACGCGGAGCAACTAAGCCCATGCGCCACAACTACTGAGCCTGAGCTCTAGAGCCCGAGCTACAACTACTGAACCCACGCGCCACAACTACTGAGCCTGCGTGCCTCGAGCCCATGCTCCACAACAAGAGAAGCCACCGCAATAAGAAGCCTGCGCACCGCAACGAAGAGTAGCCCCCACTCGCTGCAACTAGATAAAGCCCGTGTGCAGCAACGAAGACCCAACGCAGCCAAAAATAAATAAAATTATATTTTTTAGATGATTGGATTAAAGGTAATTTTATCTTTTTTTCTTCATGATGGTCTAGATTTTCCACATTTTCTAGAATGACTGTGTATTATTTTATATTCAAACATAATTACTAAGGGGGAAAAAAAAACCCCACATAGCTCTAGAAGCAGATTTTCAATGAAAATCGCACATAAGGAAAGCAAGGAGCTGTAATGAATGCAAGGAGCTCCTAACAAAAGACAGAACTGTTTCCCGTTTTCTTTGATAATGGTTACTATGTAGCACTCCAGATCAATCATGGAAACATCTGAAATCAGACTGAGCCTCAGTTTCCTTATTTGTAAAATGAAGGTGATAACTATGTATCTTGTAAGGTCTCTGAAAGAACACCATAAACTATAACGTCTCCTATATGAGTTATTACTACCGGTGGTAGGTGCGTGTCTATGTGCTCAGTGCTTTTAAAAACAAAAACAAGAATAAAAATTAGTTACCTTTGGGTTAAAATATCTACAAGACTGTGGTTGGGAGCCTCCAAATAGCGCTATGCGGTAGTCATGTTTCTTTCTTCTGGGCCTTGTGCCTTCTACCAGTTCTTCTCGATCCTCTGGAGACAGGAGATGATACCTCATTCCACCTGTAGAAAAATACATGGCAACTCTTCAAGAACTTCAGGCACTTTAATACTTTGAAAAGGAAATACCCTAACAAAATAGTGTTTTTATTTCTGGAACTTTTTTTTTTTTAATCATCCCTCTATAGCATTTAAGGAAGGAATGAGGGAGAAGAAGCAGGAGAAATGAATAATAATCTGAGTCCTAATCAATTTATTATTCTCAGCAATCACCATTAATGCTAAGATTATCCCACCCACTTACTAAATACCAGGGAATTATCTAGCTTTTCAAGCAACAGCTGCCATAATACTAATTACTGAAATTCAGATCTCCCAACCCAGCTGTTCTCAATCTTCACTGTACATTAGAATCACTTAGAAAATCTCAGAAACTATCTATACCTGGGCCCTACCACAGACCAGTTAAATCAAAATCTCTGGTGGTAGGGCTGAGGCACTGGTATCGCCACTTAAATGTGGTTAAAAGATCAGCCGCCTCAGCACCTGGGAGCTTGTTAGAAATACTGAATCCCAGACCTACGGAATCAGAATCCGCATATTTAACAAAATCCTAAGGTAAATCAGATGCACATAAAACTGTGAGAAGTACTTACTGCTTAGACAATTCTAAAATGCAGTGAGGATTCAGAACGACTGTGATCTAACATGACCCTTTTCCTTTAAGCAATTCCTTAATTTTGTCAAGTCAGGGGACACTCGACAGCTAAAAACTTTTAAGATGTCATTTCAAATCAGTGTGGGAAAGGTAGATTGTTCAATAAGTGATGTTAGACAATGATATGGAGAAAATATTTGTACCGCTACCTCATATTTTACTCTAAGGCAAATTCCAAATCAATAGAATATTTTAAAATGTAAGAAACCTCACAAATCAACTATAGGAAAAATCGGATAGTTTAAAAAAAAAAAAAAGACCCAGAACGAGGAAGCGTAAGAAAAGACAAACACAGAAACTATGAAAAAAATATGCAGAACCACATAAAATTTTAAGTTAAACTAGTTCATGGCAAAAAGAAAAAACAAAATCAAAAGACAATGACAAACTAGGAAAGTATTCATAAATCATATAAAAGACCTTAAGATATCCTTAATAATATTAAGACGATCAACTAACAGAAAATTAGATTAATAATCTGAACAAAGTTCACAGAAGAAGAACTAATTACAAATAACTCTCAAACATATGAAGAGATGCCCAACTGCTCTAGTTAGAGAAATACAAATTAAAATCATACTTTCTCACTCAACAGATTTTACAAGATCAAACTATCTGGAACACAGGGTATGATAAAGGAAGCAGCACGCTCCTACACTGCTGGTGGGGATGTGGATGGGTACAAATTATCTGGAAGGCAATACAGGATGACCTGTGAAAATTACAAATGCACACACCCTTTAGCCAGTAATTCCCCTTTTAGGATTTTAGCAACCTAAAGTTCACTGTCAGGCAAGTGGTTAAAAATTACGGTATATCCACATAATGGAATACTGTATGTGGCTGTTGAGAAACACGAGGAAGGGTAACATGTACACATGGGACGATTTCCAAGAAATAATGTGGAATGAAAAAAAGCAAGATGGGAAACTTCCTGGTGGTCCAGTGGTTAGGACTCAGGGTTTCCACTGCCAAGGGCCCAGGTTCCATCCCTGGTTGGGGAACTAAGATCCTACAAGCCATGAGGCGCAGCCAAAAGAAAAAAAAGAAATAAAAAAAGCAAGACATAAAAGAGTACACAGAGTGTGATACCATTTGTTTTAAAAATTTATATCTTTATTCATATATAGTTTTATACATAATTTATACATGTCAGTAAATTACTGTATATGCACAAACTCAAGACTACCTTTGGAAGGATATACAAGATAATAATGGTTACCTCCAGTGAGACTTACTTTTCACCATATACCCTTTTATACCTTTTTGAATTGTAGATGATGTGCAGTATTACTGATCCAAAAATAAGATAATGTAAGCAATTCTCAATACATGCAGAAAACACTTCTGTTCATGAGGCTGTGTTGGGCCTTTATAAGAGATAGAGAAGACACGTTTGGAAAACAGGTTGTGAATGAATGAAAATCAGTATCAATATTTCTAGCATCTCCTTCTATTTCAGAGTATGAGTAGAAGCACTGTGCATTAGAACAGCTGGAACACTCAGCAGCCTGCTCTAGGTCAGGGGTCAAAAAACTTTCTCTGTAAAGGGCCAGACAGCAAATATTTTAGGCTCTGCAGGACACATATGGTTTCTATCATATATTCTTCATTTGTTTGCTTTTTACAATCCTTTACAATTACAAAAACCACTTTTCCACATTCCCTCCTCTCTCACTCTAGGTCTAAGACTGTAGTTCTTAAGGTATATAGTTCCCTGACTAGCAGCATCACTTGGAAACGTGTTAGAAATCCAAATGATTGAACACTACACCTGAACAGATCTTATGGGGTTTGAGAGCTGCTGCTCTAGTGAGGGCTCCACACAGGTCAGAGGTGTACTGTGGAATCTATGAACACAATACTCCCAACAAGAGAAGACAGGCAGCAGGGAAGGAGAGAAACAGGACGGAACTGTTCCAGGCAACAGGCCACTGGTTAAAAGTGGCTGACTGTGGCTAACCAGGTCAACCCTGGAGGAAGCACAAACTGTGGCTCCTTCACTGATGGGCTGTTTCTCTCCCAGGACAGGGTTGGGGACAAACTCTCTGGCACCTTTTCCTGAGAAACGCCTTGCTCCTTAGGCTTATTCCTTTGGGAGTTATTCCTTTGAGAGTCAGGTACTGTCATTTGCAAATTTTGAATAAGAGCTTAGTCTGACCCTTTGTTATTTTTTTAAAATATAAATTTATTTATTTATTTATTTTTAGCTGTGTTGGGTCTTTGTAGCTGCGTGTGGGCTTTCTCTAGTTGTGGCGAGCGGGGGCTACTCTTCGTTGTGGTGCGCGGGCTTCTCATTGCTGCAGAGCACAGGCTCTAGGCGCGCAGGCTTCAGTAGTTGTGGCACGTGGGCTCAGTAGTTGTGGCACGCAGGCTCTAGAGTGCAAGCTCAGTAGTTGCGGTGCACAGGCTTAGTTGCTCCGCAGCATGTGGGATCTTCCCAGACCAGGGCTCAAACCCATGTCCCTTGCATTGGCAGGCGGATTCTTAACCACTGCACCACCAGGGAAGCCCCTTTGTTAGGGTTTTGACTGTGTTCTTCATTTTGTTTTTATGACTTGTTTTCTTTTAGTTGTAAATTCTTTCAGTTTAGTTTTATTCTATATTCCTATCATCTTTTGTTTTTCTTCTTCTCTCAAAAGGCAGACCCTAAATCAGACGGTAGGAAGGTAACTGATGATCTGAGGAAGGGAGGCTTTCTTTCCTCCACTGAGCTCTACCCAAGCTCCAAAGCCTGAAAGAGTCTCAGCTGCTTGTGCCTAGTCAAGGAATTTTAGAACTCATAGTTCTTTATTAGAAAAAGACAAAACAAAAAAGGAAAAGAAAAAGAAAAAAATGTAACAAAAAACATAGATTCCTGCTCAAGACCCTAATCCCCACACGTTTGGATTTCTTGAATAATCCTGGTATCCTGTTTCTAAATCAATTCAGAATCCACATAAGAACTAAATACTTCACTGAGACTGGCTAATTTATCTTCAACAGCTTACACCATGTATGAAGAAACAGGTGCAGTTCTCTACCCAATGAAACTAGAAATATAACAGAGTTTGCAAATAGAGGCATAACAAAAAATCTGATATTGTGAAATCCAAAAGATGAAAGTCCTAATCTAAAGGCATCTTCTTGGTCCTGATTTTCTTTCACGTCCCTGTACTTCAAGAAACTAGTGGCAACCTATGCTGTGCTTCTTAAAACTCCCTACATCTTGGTTATCAAGATACCAGCCTGGGAAGGGTAAGCTGGGACGAAGTGAGAGAGTGGTATGGACATATATACACTACCAATTGTAAAACAGATGGCTAGTGGGAAGCAGCCGCATAGCACAGGGAGATCAGCTCGGTGCTTTGTGACCACCTACAAGGGTGGGATAGGGAGGGTGGGAGGGAGATGCAAGAGGGAGGGGATATGGGGATATATGTATAGCTGATTCACTTTGTTATAAAGCAGAAACTAACACACCATTGTAAAGCAATTATACTCCAATAAAGATGTTAAAAAAAAAAAAAAGATACCAGCCTGTGGTTCAAGTAGCTTGGTGAACTCTCCTTTCCCGGTTCTTTGTCTACCACCCCTTAAATGTAGATATTCACAAGGATGTATCCTTGATTCATACCCTCTTCTTTTTTCCCTTGACACCATAACTGTAACCAAAAGGTATTATACCATGCACTGTCTTATGCTTTTGCCACTCATGAAAAATTTTTATATTATTAGATATTCATCTAAAATATTTTTAGTAAATATAGAGCATTCCATTGTATGGATATGTTGTAATACTTTTCCAAACTAGGGGACAGTATTGGGTCAACTTACCTAAAACCACAACAATATTAAGTAGTAGCTATGTGATAAGTTTGATAGAAATTTTACTTTACTTCCAATTTAATAATTGGAAGTAATAATTATTAATTCAAGTAAAGTAATTTTTTTTTTTTTTTTTTTTGCGGTAGGCGGGCCTCTCACTGTTGTGGCCTCTCCCCTTGCAGAGCACAGGCTCCGGATGCGCAGGCTCAGCAGCCATGGCTCACGGGCCTAGCCGCTCTGCGGCATGTGGGATCTTCCCAGACCGGGGCACGAACCCGTGTCCCCTGCATCGGCAGGCGGACTCTCAACCACTGCGCCACCAGGGAAGCCCAGTAATTTTTAATTAAAGTAATTAATTAAAGTAATTAATCAGGGCACTCAAACTTATTGCCACTCTTGAGAAGGGTATCTTAGGCAGGAATGAAAGTTCTCATTTCTCTTTTATTTCCTTCCTTAATTTTGTGTCTGAAACCAGCTATACCTTAAATGAAATGTGCAAATGAATGCCAAAAACAACTTAAGGTTTCAAAGTAGGTTTCTAAATACCTTCTAGGAGAGGCTTTCTTGCTCATTACATATTAATTGAAACCTATACTGCTATCCCATGTGTGGATACTGTCCATGTGGTTTTGGTTTAAGATGAATGGGAACTCAAGAAGAGCCTGGTAGAGTTAGCAGGAGCATACTTATCTCAGCATATCACAGTCATACACTACACATTTCAGGCCCGTTTAAAGAACAAGCTGAACTTCCACTTACAGCAGTATGACAGTTGAGACTTTCAGAAATAACTTTCTGCTACAAAATTACTATAATGCTGGAAAGAATAAAACAAATGTTCTTTTAAGTGCATAGCTAAGAGCAGAGGGCCAAAAATGGAGAGTGAACTAAACACCAGAAGAGTGAGCATTAAGAGACCCTGGAGCTACTCTGAGAGCTTTCGATAATACTTGAAACCTAGAAATTGATATTATTGGCTGCATGAGGGAAATAAGATTAGGTCTTGGATTTGCACAAGTGTTAGAACTGAGAGCTCTATCTAAAGCTGGATCACTTGTATTGGTTATACTTTTAATGAAGATAAGCTAAGAAAACTGTCTAATAGCACAAAGGAAAACTAGTAATCTGCCTATTGCAATTTCACCTCCAGGCAGAGGTAAAGTCTCTCTCTTTTGAGAATTTATAATGACAGCTGATACAGGTTTGAGGTTTGAATTTACCTGTCTACAAGTCTAGAAACCCATAAGCCAAGAAAAATTCAAAGTAGTCCTGGATTGTTGTGGCCCAGGGCACTTGGCAAAAGCAAACACTATTCTCCTCTTAAGAAAAACAGGGAAAACCTGGAGGAATACAAACCACACCTCCCAATATCTCTGGAGATTAAGATCGATCAAATATAAGCTCATGGGACTTCCCTGGTGGTATAGTGGCTAAGACTTTGCACTCCCAATGCAGGGGGCCCAGGTTCGATCCCTGGTCAGGGATCTAGATCCCACATGCTGCAACTAAAGATCCTGCACGGCGCAAGGAAGACCCGAAGCAGCCAAATAAATAAATATTAAAATATATATATATCGGGAATTCCCTGGTGGCACAGCAGTTAAGAATCTGCCTGCCAATGCAGGGGACACAGGTTCGAGGCCTGGTCCGGGAAGATCCCACATGCCACGGAGCAACTAAGCCCGTGTGCCACAACTACTGAGCCTGTGCTCTAGAGCCCACGAGCCACAACTACTGAAGCCTGTGCACCTAGAGCCCGTGCTCCGCAACAAGAGAAGCCACTGCAATGAGAAGCCCGCGCACAGCAACAGAGAGTAGCCCCTGCTCGCCGCAAGCCGCAACTAGAGAAAGCGCGCGCGCAGCAACGAAAGCCCAACGCAGCCAAAAATAAATTTAAAATAATAATAATAATAAAATTAAAAAATATATATATATATAAAAGCTCATAGGGCTTCCCTGGTGGCGCAGTGGTTGAGAGTCCGCCTGCCGATGCAGGGGACACGGGTTCGTGCCCCTATCCCGGAAGATCCCACGTGCCGCGCAGCGGCTGGGCCCGCGAGCCATGCCGCGGAGCCTGTGTGTCCGGAGCCTGTGCTCCGCAACGGGAGAGGCCACAGCAATGAGAGGCCCGCGTACAGCAAAAAAAAAAAAAAAAAAAAAAAAAAAGCTCACAATCCAAAATTATAAAACACAAAGAATTAAGCCACCAGGAATAAGTCAATGAAAAAACAGCAGCATTTGGTCTTCAAAGACTTCAGATATTGCTATTATCAAACACAGAATATAAAATTACTGTATTTAATGGGACTTCCCTGGTGGTCCAGTGGTCAAGACTCAAATTCCACTGCAGGGGGCACAGGTTCGATCCCTTGTCAGGGAACTACAATCCTGCATGCCACACGGTGCAGCAAAAAAAAAAAAAGTGCTGAAGGAAAAATTAAGCCTATCTCCAAGAAGATAGAACAAAGAGGCAAAGGTGGATAACAAGAGAGATTTAAGATTAGAGACTCAATGCCTAAAGAATCACAATATCAATAATAAAGAACTGAGAAATCTGTGGCTGAAAAGATAGAAAATGCCCAATATGATAACTTAAAAAAAAAAGAAAAAAAAAGAAAAGATGCACACCAAGGTACATTACTGTGAACTTTCAAAACACCAGGGATAAAAAAAAAAAAGATTTTAAATGCTTACAAGGAAGAATAAATAAACTGGCATCAGATTTCTCAAAAGCAACAATGAAAGCTAGCAAATAATGGAGAATGCCTATGATTTTCAACATAATTCTATACCCAGTTGAACTATCCTTCAACATTTTATGATAAAGATATGAGATTTGTCAAATCTCCAAATATTTATTGATCATATATCCTTTCTCAGGAACCTTTTTTTTTTTTTTTTTGCTGTACGCGGGCCTCTCACTGCTGTGGCCTCTCCCGTTGCGGAGCACAGGCTCCGGACACACAGGCTCCGCGGCCATGGCTCGCGGGCCCAGCCGCTCCGCGGCATGTGGGATCTTCCAGGATAGGGGCACGAACCCGTGTCCCCTGCATCGGCAGGCGGACTCTCAACCACTGCGCCACCAGGGAAGCCCTCTCAGGAACCTTTTAAGGATATGTTCAATCAAACAGAATTAAGAAAGGTGAAGACCTGAGATTGAGGAAGATAGTGAATCTAACTTAGGAGTGAAAGAACATCCCAGTATGGCAGAGAAGGGAAGTCCCAGGACAAGAACTGTGCCTTAAGCCTAAAAAGCAAACACTCCATACTGGAATAGGCAGAAGGAAGGCTCTAGAAATGTGTTTCCAAAATATAAAAGCAATAGATTGTTTAATTGTACAGACAATTTTATTAAGAGGCATTTTACAGAGGGCTTGGAACTTAGCCTGCAAGTCAAGAAAAATTAAGTAAATGAAAAAAAAAATGTGGCAAAAAAGGTGCTCCACGCGCAACAAACAAACCTTTTTCTTTAAGAAAGAAAATGTGATCACAGTACACTACTTGGTTAAATTATTTGAAAAAGGAAACACAAAAAACAAAGTGAATGAAAGTTATTGTACACAAAAGGAGACAAAGCATAAGTAATTTTTAAACTTCTATCACACATGTTCCTGTAAAATAAGGGCTGAGGCTAAGTTCCCTCCGGACAGACAGCTGAGAACCCCAATAGATTAATTATCCAGAAGGGCAAAGTCTTGAGTGTTTCTCCCTGGCTACCGAGTCTGATCCATTCTGAAGGGTTTTAAGCCCATGAGAAACTGGCTACACGATAAGTTATAAATGGATATTAAGGCAACTTACTTATCACCATCTTAAGGCATTCAGGATTGTCTTGAATAAGTGGTTCAGCTTGTACTGTTTTACTTAAGAAATTCTTTGATATAAGAGGAAACCTGACTTTAGCAAGGATGTCAACCATAAATGGCTGGCGGTTAGGTTCATCATATTTCAACCACCTGACTGCAGCATCATAAACCTAAGGGGAGAAAAACAGCATAGTAAAGTTCTTAGAAGGCAGCAGCACTTCCAATTACCTATGTTTACTCTCACGTTGAAGGGGGAGAGTCTCATGAAGACACAACTTCTTATTCCCAATATTTTATTCAGATATTTGCTTTCATCCCCAAACACCATCTGTACTTCAGAACAGTTTACACAATGCTCTAGTGATTCTTCTAGGTAATATGTTTTAGAACTAATTACTACTACATAATGTAATGACAGGTAGGATGCTGAATCTATAATTGTTTTTAAACAAAATATAGCCTCCTTTTTGGAAGGAGATATGATGTACATTTCCATTGAAAAAAATCTATTGGTCAAAGAGAGTTTCAATATGTGTTCATATGGTACCAGGAAAACAGGTTAATTTCCTCAGAGGCCTTCTACCCCAAGAGATATGAAGGTCATCTATGATTTTATTCCTGAATTATGAATTGACAGACTTACTTTCTGGAAACTTTATGATATAAAAATTCTATATATAAAAAATAAATTACAGGATATTTACATAAGAATTGCTTTCCAAAATAATATGGTAGCATTCATTTAACTGTACCAAACAAGCCCAAGTTTAGTAACATAATTGGATTTGTAAATCACTAGTTTAAATACACTGAAAACAAACCCATTATTTCATATACATACACATCTACCACACACATTTGAGTTAGTTACATTAGTTATTTTGGGTTGGTGTTAATAAGCCCTAAGTCTGAGACAGTTAATTTTTTATGGGAATTGGTCTGTTTTTTTAAATAAACTATTTATTGGAACACTTTTTGATTTACAGAAAAGTTGCAAAGATAGTGCAGAGTTCCCATACACCCTGCACTCAGTTGTTAAAATAGTATATTAGTATGAAACTCTTATTATAACTAATGAACCAATACTAATACATTATTATTAACTAAGGGCCATACTTAAAAAATAATCCTTACTTTTTGTCTAATGTTCTTTTTCTGTTCCACAATCCCATAAAAGATACCACATTACATTTAGTGGTTATGTCACCTTAGGCTCTTCTAGACTATGACCGTTTCTCAGACCCTCCTTGTTTTTGAGGACTTTTTGACAGCTTTGAGTTCTGATCAGGTATTTTATAGACTGTCCCTCAATCTGGGTTTGTCTGATGTTTTTCTCATGATTAGGCTGGGGTTATAGTTTTTTTGGGAGGAAGACACAGAGGTAACATGCCATCCTCGTTACACAAGAGTACATGATATCACTGATGATATTAACCTGTAGGTAGTGTTCATCAAGTTTGTCAGGTTTCTTCAGTCTAAAATTACTTATTCTTCCCTTTCTATACTATATATAAGTCAGTCAATTTTGCTCATATAACTGTTTTTTCTTTATGCCTACTCGGGTTCTCCGGGTCCAACCTGTCAACTTGCAAACTAATACTCTGGGCCACGAAGATTGGGAGAAAGAATACGGCTCAGTGCAAACCTTTTATCTCTAGAACAAAAGTAACTCACAGCATGCGATCTTACTGTACCTCTATTAGTTTCCTATTGCTGCTATAACACATTATTACAAACTTATTGACTTAAAATACAGAGAAGGATGGGGAACTGAAAACAGGGTTTAAGTGAATGTCTGCATATCAAAGTGTTACCCCATCCAGTTCCCAACACCTGTACCCAGCTTACACCTCTGACTGTTTATCTGACAGTTCTGGAGGTCAGAGTCCAAAATGGGTCACATACTGGGCAAAAATCAAGGTGTCAGCAGGGCTGCCTGAAGGCCTAGAGGAGAAACCATTTCCTTGCTTTTTCTAACATCTAGCAGCCATCTGCATTCCTTGGCTTGCGGCCCTTCCGCCATCTTCAAAGCCAGCAATGGCCAACCAAGTCTAATTCATATCACGTCACTCTGACACTGACTCTTCTGTCCCTCTTCCGTATTTAAGCACCTTGTGATTACATTGGACCCACCCAATAATCTCCTCCTCTCATGATCCTTAACCACATCTGCTGAGTCTCAACTGCTATGTAAGGTAACACATTCACAGATTCCAAGGATTAGGATGTGGACAACTTTGGGGGAGGCATTGTTTTACCTACCCAACAGCATCTCTACAAGTGCCCTGTCTCTCAAAGAGCCAGCCTCTACGAGCACCCAAAAGTTATTTTTTCCTATGAAACAGAATTTGGAATTAGTGTAAAGAACACACTCTCTCCTAATATGATTCTTTTGTCATGTATCCAAAAATGAAGCATAAGAAATCCATAGGGACATTTTTACTAAGAAAAATGTGAGAAGCCAATTTAGTCACCTGATCCTCTGCCCTCACAGTCAGAGTGTCCTGGTTGAGGAGATGTGTAACTCGCTTGACATCAAGTTGTAGAAATTCATCAGTTTTATAAACTTCAGTAAAATGCTGATGAATAAAGTCATCTGCAGTTGCTTTCAATTCAGGACAGTCCAGACACTCTGCTAGCACACTTATACCTGAACACAGAAAGAAAACAAATGAATAAAAAATGAATGCGTTAAAAAACAAACACATATACACTAAAGATTAAGTATGACTCCAGGAAAATGAGGCAATAAATTTCATAAATCTGGATCCTTTTCTTTTCCACTGATTTGTCTATTGTTATGCCAATACACTCTCTTATGGGTGGCTGAATTTGGTACTTTGTAGGACAGGCCCCCTTCAGCATTTTTTCAAACTTTTCTTGGCTACAGGTATAACATTTTCTCTTTCAAATAAATTTAAAATAAGCTTATAACATTCTACTTTTAAAAAATCCTGATATGACTTCAATTAGGATTGCTGAATTTTTGGATTACATTAGGGACAGTTGCCTGTTCTGCAACATGGAGGAGTTCCACTTAGGAACATGACATAGATCTCCACTTACATTTTTTAATGATCTTCAATGTAATTAACAGTTTTCTTCATAGAAACCCCATATCTTTTCCATTCAGCTACTTTATTTTCTCTTTAGGAGGGAAGATCCCCCCTAATTGATTATTAATGCTCTGTATCAGGAGTCTGCAAAATACTGTCCATGAGCCAAATCCAGCCCACATCTAGCTGTAGAGTCAGCAGCTAAGAACGTTTTTCATATTTTTGAAGGATTGTGAAAAAAGGGGGAGTGGGGGAGAAAAGGGGGGAGGGGAAGGAGAGGAGAAGCAGAAGAGGGAGAAGTAGGAAGAGGAGCAACAAGGACCACATGTGACACGTGGCCCACAAAGCCTAAAATATTGGCTATTTGGCCCTTATAGGAAGTTTGTCAACCTCTGCTAAATAAAACCACTGATTACTGTATATGATCTTGTGGCAGGCCTCCATTCAAAGTCATCAGTTGAATTTTTTTAGTTTATTAGCTTTGATTTTCCATGTTTCAACTTCATGTTGTCTTCAGATAGTTTTGACACTTTCATATTTATAACCATAAAGGTTCTCATAACTGATGCCTGCTAGTGACTTAGACTAGTTGCAATTTTCTAAATGTACTGACCAATGCCATGGCATGCTATGTGCTCAGTCTGCTACATCTGAACATTTATGTTCCCACCAGGGAAATGATATTTACACCAAGAACCAGTATTTGTTTTTTAATTAACTTTTGGCAGTTGAATTTGTTGTAATTATGCAACTCAATTAAATATCATGCAGATCAATAAAATATGAATGTGAAAAGAAAGCAGTTGCTTCTATGAAAACTAATTCAAAGCTTTACAACAGACTTGAAAACAGCTCGAATTAAGCATGACCAGGACACCTGATAAAATCTGGGAAAACACTGCAAAATTCTAGAGGGATTCTGTAATCAGACTGTCTTGCTCAGTTATCAATTCGTTTTAAGGAAACTAAAAATAAAAAATCATAGATAATATATTATTGATGTGATTTAGGTAAGACAGACAATGGATCAGTATTCAAATCATAGACTTGGTCTTACAGTCACAGATTGGCAGATTGGTGTATTTTTATGTTACACTAAAATAACACCTTTACGGCAGATATAATCTTGTTTAACCACTCACTGCATTAATGAAATTTTAAATTAGCCAACAAACAACTGCTATGATTATGCCTGATAAGGAAACTTTTATTGTTACCTTATTTATTTTTTTTGATTGACTACATTGGTGGAAATTTTCAGCATGAAGCTGAACGGTAGCATGCTTCCATGCAAAGAATATTAGCTTTAGGTTTCAGACACATACAGGTTAACTTAGGTATTTTATTTCTAGTTTAAGAGCTTTTTTTAAACATTAGGAATGGGTACTGAAAACATAAGAGTGCCTTCAGCATCTGTTGCTATGATTTTAAGTATTTTTTTCCTATAGCATGTTAGTATAGTATATTATGTTTGGTTTTTTAATACTGAATCATTCTGTCATTTCTGAAGTAAATCATTACTCCTTTTCCTAAACACACAAAAACTCATTACTGAGGCTATTTTTTATTTTGGAAAATGTTGATACGGTATTTTATGGCTTGTTTCTGCCCAGGTTAGTATGTACCTCCCTAACCTCCTCTTAAAATATATTACTAGGTGACCACCTATAGCCGTGGGATAGGGAGGGTGTGAGGGAGACACAAGAGGGAGGGGATACGGGGATATATACATATAGCTGATTCACTTTGTTATATAGCAGAAACTAACACAACATTATAAAGCAATTATACTCCAATAAAGGTGTTAAAAATAAATAAATAAAATAAAATAAAATATATTACTAGAAAATTTTGTAGTGGACAACATCTTTAAGATTAAATGAGGGTATGTGGGAACAGATGTATATGTATGACTGACTCACTTTGTTATAAAGCAGAAACTAAAAAAAAAAAAAAAGATTTAATGAGGGTAAAAAAAAGATTAAATGAGGACACTTATAACCATGCTTTTTTCTTTATTAAAATACACATTAATGGTGTTTTTTGTTTTTTTAAAAAATAGGAATCTCATTTCTTACCAAGACAATTTGAAGCATCAACTTGTTCTTTCAAAAAATCAACACACATTTTCTTCACAGGTTCAATCTGGTACTGGTTTGCTGCATCTAACAAAGACTGAACATTGTTGCTATTCACAGAAATTCTGTAAGTAAGTTAAAGTGAATGTTAATTTTCTACAATTTATTATTTAAATAATGCTACCATAGAATGTATGCTTCTAGCCCCAGAAATTAAACAAAAAATTAAACTCTTCAGCCCTTGAATTAGTACGGCATAGGATCCTCAAACCCCGCCCCTACTGCCCGTGTAGTTTTTCATTCTGAAGACTCTGGAGCACACCAATTTGTTACAACAACGCTTTGTCATGGCAGATCCTGACCTTACTCCTCCACAACAGAAACGATCCTTAACTTACCTAGCAGTATAAGCGAATTCCACAAGTTGTTCAATAATGTCAGGTTCAGCATCTTTGAGTTCCACTTCAAAGGACTTTGATTCAAGCATGTTAGCTAATACAAAGAGAAGAAACACAAATGGCATGAGTACTACCCTGAGTTTAACTGAAGAACCCGATCATTCTAGGCTGTGTTAAATGTTGGAGAAAAATAACAGGACAGAGACCTCTCTGAAAGAAAATACCTCAGAAAGCTCAACACATTCCTATAATAAATGCAAATTCATTCTCCATACTTGACATGTGCCTTAAAATAATTTAAGAAATTAGTGGATTAGTGTACTTCTAAAAAAAAAAAGCCCAAGTGAACAGAGAGACATAAAACTGCATTTAATATTTCCCCAACTCCTAAATTAATTTGGTAGCATTCTCCTAAATTATTATGGGGAAAATGCCTCTGATGTAGCCAGAACAAACCTACAAGAACAATGACAATTATATATATAGTCAGCTTTCACTAGCAAAGCTCTCATTCTTCCCCCAAACCCTGGTAGGTAGCCAGAGCACTAAAGAGAAAACTTGAGGCAGATATATTATATAACCTGATCAAGCTCACAAGCAGCACTAAGTAGAACCAGGACTTGGACCCAATTCTCAACTCCAAACTAGGGTTCTTTCTAGTATAATATGTTTCATTTTTATTTAGTTTAACTTGCTAGATAAAATGCCATAAGACTTATCTGCTCCTTTGCCTTTCCACCGGAGGTTAAGAAAAAAACCTGGTATTCAAGCAGAAGCTATATCTCCATTAATAAAGACTTCAGGCCTTTAGGGCTAACGAAAGGACAGTTTTCCTTTGATCAATCATCACCATGACCACTCTTTAATCTCTTCACTGTTCTGTGGCCTTAACTTAAGTGCTTTTAAACCTGGGAAAAATGGCATATTTTCAATTAGACCCCACACCTAATTCTCATAGAAAAAATATTATGTTTTATCTTAAGATACTTACTTGTGAACATTAAGTTAAAAAAATGACTCGCTGCAGCAAGGACAACACGATGAGCAGGTATCTTTCTTTCCTGGACCATAAGGATCACATCACACAATGTTTTCTAATCAAGAGAGAAATAAATAAAATTAAAAGGGGTTCAATGGGCATGGCTTAGCAAAGATATAAAACAGGCGCTTGCCAAATGCTTTATCTCTATTTTGTATTTAAATCCAGTCTTTTTCCAGCACAGATTTTGTTTTTAATGTAAAACCTATTTAGGAAGGACTTACAGAGTTGCTGTCATGAGTGTGCTGTATCAAAATTTGGCACTTAGCTTCCCAACAGTCAGAAAAAAAAAAAAATCTTTATAATCAGAAAAAAAGTAGTCTACTAATCTTTAGGGGAAGCCAAATTTTTTTTTCTGACACAAATTCTAAGATATTTCTCATGGTGAGATTTTATGGGGTCGTTAAATGACCTAATTAATGGCAATGTCCTTGATGGTTTCTCAAATATAACAATCTGCTTTTTAAAAATTGTTCTTGATAAAATGCAGGTGCACACTGCATTTTCCAAGAAAGTTGCCTTCATAGATCTAACCTGCAACAGAAACAACTCAGAATATACAGAGTGGATGAACCAAATGTCCATTCAGCACTCTTTCCTTAAATAACATCTCTCTAAAATGCACTTCTGATGGGACCTGGATAGCAGCCACTTTTAAATTGTGATTTCTGACCTAGGCCAAAATGTGTCACTCTAGGTTACTGAAAGAAGCAGATCTAGATTATACACTTAAAATGTTGGAAAAATGGGGTACATTAAGGAAAAATTTAAGATTCACTGGAACCCTTAAAGATGAATTTCAAGGAAAAAGAAATGTCTTTTTTATCAAATAAAATTTCAATTTTTTAATGAAGTTAAAGACAATGTACAGCTTGGGCTCAGAAAAAATTTTGTAAAGCACCCTCTTAGGCACTGGGAATATGAGGTAAATAATATTTTCAGAGTAATTTCACTCACAAAACTGAATAATGGCTCAAGAGCTCAGAGGATATGGCGTTTTCCCAATTTTAAGTATTTTACTGAAACTACTGATATAGTTTCTGATAGATAAATCACTGCTATTTCCTACTTTATTACTTCATGAATAAAAAACCCAAATAAGACGGTAATGCTTAGAATGAGAAAAGAAATGGGTCCCAACTAATGGGCTAAGGGATGTACATTTCACTCTTACAGCTTACTTAAATATTTTTTTATAAGGCCTATAGACTATTGCTTAGAAATTATATGCAGATTATAGTTAAAGCTACTGTTATTCCAACAGTGTTTTAAATTTTAATTTCCTTTTACTTGGGGAGGGGGTACAGAATAGGCATAGCTCTCAGGTGATTTTGCCACACCCAAAAATACCAGGTAGCAAAACCAAGCCAACTATTTGGTTACTATCAAAACAAGCTGATCAAGTTGCTGAAGATAAAGAAAGAGAAAGGGAGAAGGGAGGGAGGGAAGGAAGGAAAAAAGGAGGGAGAGGAAGAAAGAATACTGACAGAATAGCAAGCAAATTAGATAGGGGAGGGACCTATGGCTGCTGATGGGAAGTTCCAGAAAATGTAAAGCTAAACTGAAATGTAGCAAAAAACCTTTCCAAGGCATACTCAGGAATGGGGAATGTTAGTGTAGTGAATTTACAGGCACTGAAGGAAGTTAGAGAAATCAGAGGGATCTTTGTACAATTTAGTCTTAGCCAAAGATTAATCTCTAGCCAGATATTAACGTTGTGTGTGGCGAGTAGGAGGAGGTGAAATGGGAGCAATCTTTTATATCCAAATGGTGCATTTATTTGACTGGACTACAATAGATTAATAGGTCCTATTCAACAAGAAATGAGACCGACCTAAAGGCAGGGGTCCCTCCTGCTATCAATCCCCTGGGGAAGAGGAGTATGCAAAGACAGGAAATGGGAAGAGACAGAGATTCAGGTGATCTGGAGAATGAGAGGTAACAAGTCCTAGGTGAATGGAAGAGAAACAAAACAAACAAAACTACCTTTTGAACAATACATCTTCACTGGATTAAACAAACCAAAAAGCTTTGCAATTTCTGTTTATGTCCTCCCAAAATTATATCTTTGTATTTATTATTTTCAGCTTGTGAATCTTTAGCCTCTTATAAACAGTATAGATTTTTGTGTAACTTAGTCTGAAGTTCTCACCATCTAAGGATTATTTTTAGTAGGTTTAGTTGAATCTCTATTTATTACTGATAACTTATGTTTCATCTTACATATGCCATCTTTTTAAATACTATTTATTCTTTTTTTTTTTTTTTTTTTTTCCCCGATACGCGGGCCTCTCACTGTTGTGGCCTCTCCCATTGCAGAGCACAGGCTTCGGCCGCGCAGGCTCAGCGGCCATGGTTCATGGGCCCAGCCTCTCCGCGGCATGTGGGATCCTCCCAGACCGGGGCACGAACCCGTATCCCCTGCATCGGCAGGCGGATTCTCAACCACTGCGCCACCAGGGAAGCCCCAATACTATTTATTCTGTTTCCTTGCTGTCTTCTTTTTTTTTTTTTTTTAAACTGTCGGTTGCTATTTCGGTCACATTTTCTTTGGACTTTTTCCTCCTTTACGTGTCTCATTTACAGATCTGTCAAGTATTTAGTATTTGCAAACTGAATCCAGCAGGGTATTGTTCCAGGAACGCAAGAAGGGTTCAAGAATGATAATTCTATAAATGTAATTCATCATACTGACAGGTTAAAAGAGAAAATTTTCATGTAGAAGGACTTCAGGGAATTCCCTGGTGGTCCAGTGGTTAGGACTCCACGCTTCCATTGCAGGGAGCACGGGTTCGATCCCTGGTCAGGGAACTAAGATCCTGCATGCCGTGAGGCTTGGCCAAAAAAAAAAAAAGAAAAAAGAAAAGCTTCAATATATGGGCAAAAGCGTGTTTGATAAAATTAAAAATTTATTTCCTGAGATTCTTTAATAAAGAAAATGATGTATCTGTATGTTGAAGGTCATTCATCAGAATCAATAGCAAACTAGTGAAGCAGGAGAGACATTCTCATTCAAGTTTGAAATATACACGCACACACACACACACACACACACACACACACACACCCTGTCACATTGTTCTGGAAATTTTAACCATATCGCTAAGGAAATAAAGATAAATCAATTTAACACTTGTAGAACTAATATGAAAAGTTAGTAAGGTGGCTAGACAAATAAGATAAACATGAAAAAGCAATTAGATGTGAGTAATATGCCATTAGAAAACACATAAATGAGAGAAATGAAAATCCCAGTCATAGCAGCAACAAAATAATTAAATGTTGAGAAATAAACCTAAGAAATGTGAGGGATCCACATTAATGGGCATTTGGATATGATAAAGATACCATTTCACATATGTGGTGCGAAGGTGGAGCACAGGTAATGTTTAAGGCAGTGAAATTATTGTGTATGATACTCTAACAGTGGATATATGTCATTATACACCTGTCAAAACCCACAGAATGTACAACACGAAGAGTGAACCAATAATGTAACAATGGCTCATCCATTGTAACAAATGCCCCACACTTAGACAAGATGTTAATAATAGGGGAAACTGGGGTGAGGGGGAGGGGCAAAGGGGGTAAACGAAAACTGCACTTTCTGCTCCATTTTTCTGTTAAACCTAAAACTGCTCTAAAAAGAAAAGTTTAATTTAAAAAACGTGGTGAGAGATTTGATCATTGAAAAAATGGGATAACATATCAATTTGAGAAACAACAGATTTCTCTGTCATGAAGTACTCTCTCTTCCTCTGGGGAAGGTCAGTACTGGGAAGGAAGTTTCAGTCCTTTTCTCCAACTGTCGCTTGTCGAAAAGTGACTACAGGATGAGCAAGAGCACGGTACAGGTCACTGACCACACACAGCCAGGCCTCCTGGCTCACTCTTCTTCCATTAACCTGCCCCCAAAGAAGAACGTAATTCACTGGGAGGCTTGCCCCTAACTAAGGCAGGAGAGGACTGTTCCCATGCCTCAGCTGCTCTGCCTCAGACTGGGTAAGGTTTTAGTTAAGGGGATAAAGAAGAGGAAGCCCGTTTTATGCTCAACTCAACGCCATGTTCACCAGTCTGTCATCACCATTAATTTATCTGTCTCCTACCTCTACTTCTCAAATATTTAGAACCAGAAGAAGAGGGCCCCTCAAATCCATATGCAGAGACACTCAAACAGAGGCAAACAGAAACTTTGGTGCTACTTTAGTGTTTGCAAGTATTAGACACTTTTGAGGGAAGACTCCTTTGGTTTGGAAAGACCTCAAAACAGGCAAGCATTTTAGGCATGCATTAGTGGAATAACCATTTGCTCTCTGTATGTATTTGCCAGACAGGACTGCAAAAGGCACTTTAGGTTCCTGAAAGCTCCACAGCATTGCATGAGGTTCTAGCTTTTAACAATATGTGCTGGCGTTAGTAGGAGGCATGCAAGCAGCTGTCCCAAATTCTATTCTTTATTGTATCCCAAGGAGAGGACTGAGGAATGACTAACCTTTGGATTTATGTAGCTTGTCAACAAGGTTCTGCAATCAGTCCCTCCCAGCGTGATTTCAAGTTGACCCTGGGTACAAATCCCTGGGTAGACTGTAGATTCAACTATAGTTGGGTGGTAGATTTAAATCACTGAAAGGATAAACGAAAATGGAACCCTTATTATATAGGGTAAATCATCATGTTGGATTGAGATACTAGAAAAGTCTCAACAAAGCCATAATAAACCCAAAGGTTAAGAGAAAAAATTTAAAAGGCCTCTTTAGAAATCATCCTTGTTCAGAAAAGCAAGAAAAACAGCACTGGGCTTAAACACATGTATAATCACAATAAGGCAAGTGGGAAAGTTAAAGAAAAACAAAGGAACACACCTAGATTAATAAAGGAAAAGGGGATTTCCTTCTTTAAGGGAAACATATGTATGACAAGCTAGGCCAAACAGCTCTGAAAGGGAAAGGAGATAAACTTTGGTATAACTGTTCTTTAAAAGACGAAATTAGGAAACAAAAAAAAGTTATTTTTATTGTTATTTATACAAAAGCAATATGGACCAAAGAGATATAATGAAGGAAGAAAGAATTCAGGAGCAGACTAAATCGTTTCTCTCAGAAAGAAGCTTGGTCCTGGAATTTTTTTAATAAGATTTCTTTTAAAGCTAAAGGTAAGAAATCAAACACATAATTAAAGGACTGCCCTCAAAAGCCTGGGACAATTATAGTAGGTGATTACAGTAAGTTCAGATTGATTTGAAAAGGGAAAAGGAAGAGCAGCAATAGAGTATTTCATGCATTGTTAAATAATCTGCAAGGTGATCTGGTGGGAAGACAGGAACGGTATATGCTCTAGTGCAACGTATATGGGAAGTTTGTGGAGATAAGACTAAGGGAGAGTACTAGGTCACCTTAAGGGAAGCCAAATAATTCAGACATAGTCCAGACCTAAGTTAGATGCTGGGCTTCCCCATAATTAAAATTACCTTACTGAGGGTGCTAAGGGTTGGCAGTAATCATGAACACACAGACCTCTTATTTTCCACCATGGCAAAATCTATAGACTTTGAAAGGCACTAGTAGAAGTAGGTTAGCAAAACATCTGGGCCCAAAAAGAAAAGGAAAAGAGGCATTTGATCTAAACAATGTTAGCTCTACAGGATAGGAAAGTATTCAACTTAAAAACAGGTTAATAACTCAGCTTGGGCTGTGTGGAAGGAACAGACACAAAGACAGCCTATTTTGACACAAATAGGTAACAGAAAGGAATGTGTCTGCTACCACCAAGTTTCCAAGGCCTGGAAAACAAAAAATGAAGAAAGGCAAGGTTTTGAGGAGCACACTGTAAAGGGCCACAGGCCTTAGAAGAATCTGTTAAAGGTCACACTCCAGCTGAGACAAATGGAGGGGAAAAAAGAAAAGGCTCTTCCAAGAGACAGGATTAATGTATATAAAGAAACTGAATCACTTTGCTGTACACTTGAAACTAACACAACATTGTAAATTAACTATACTTCAATATATTTTAAATATATACATGTATATGTATATATATAAGGAATTTCACAGGAGGTGAGGCTTCTAATGAGGTCACAAAGGTGCAGAACAACCAGAAGGATTAGAACTGTAGAGAATTCAAGGCCACAAACTGTGCTCTGCACAACTGCCTGTTACAAATGTGGATCACTCTCCTCCCAAAAGGGAGGGAAGAGTTTGTCACTAGACAAAACTCAATCCTTTCTGCACTGAGTAGCCAGGACCACAGGGTTCAAAAAAGAAATGAAAATTAATCTTTAAACATGCAGGATGGACAACAAGGGGAAAAAAGAAACTCTAAGAGACTGAGCAGCTGAGAAATCCCCCTGGCAATTACCTAATATTTTGCCCATGAGAAACAATGTATCATATGCCAATGAAACATTATTATGCATATGTGAAATTCCTTCCCTATCCAGTACACATAGTGTCCCTATTAGCCTCTTGCTAAGTGATTCCTCCCAGCTGAGTATAGTCTTACTTAGGGTCTATCAATTACAGAGAGCTGACACAGACTGGCAATCTGTCAAAACCGAAAGCCAAGATTTTCTTACTTTGAGAACCCTGCTCCTCCAGAAAGGAAGTTTCTGTTTTTGGCTGGGAACAATAAGGTGGGTTAGGACTGTATAATAATGTGTCAACATCTGCACTATTTATTGTAGAGAGAGGAGATGTGCTTGTATCTTTTCAGGTTTCTAGGGGTGGGGGTGACACTATGCTAATCTTAGAAGTCCCAGAGACCCTTTGACATACTGAAAACATGTGACACAAACTACCTTGAAATTGGAGATGTTCGGCTTTGGAGGTGCTAAACTAACTTAATCTATTCCAATGGAAGACCGCCTACGCTGAAGCTGCTGAAGAAGTTACCCTGACTTGACCCAAACACTTACGTGAACGCCTTCTGGCTGAGACTGAGCAGTTTAAGAAACCAGGGAGAGCAGACTTTTGCCTTTCAATTGCTTTAATTTTAATTTACATGGAGATTACAGATGTGGGAATTTAATAATAAGAGGGTTCATAACAGACAAGTTTGGGGGACTTTCTGTTGCTAGTATGGAATTAGATGGAGTGCTGTCATTCGGTTCACTGCAGACAATCCGGAGAGCTATGGATGACATCTTGGCTGAGAAAACTCTGAGACGAGAAATGGAAATGACCTTCCAGTCTAGAGTTAACTTAAGAGGTATCGACCCATTCCAGAGCTTTCTGGAGTAAAAATTTAAATAACCTCTTCAACTGTTCTTCAGAGGCTACAAAAAGGAACAGCCATTGATAGAGGCTGCCTTGTCAGCCTTTAAGATAGAACAAAGCACTCCCTGTGCCAGTAAGAAAACAGAACAACTAAAACACAAAGCAAACCTGGGAATTCGAACTCACAGTACTTTGTCCAGCCAACTTTTGTGAGGGGATTTGGTGCCTGAATTCTACCATTCAGCTCTCTGAGATTCTCAACTCAGGGAGTTTATGTAAAGATCAATAGCCAACTGTGACATAATAGAACACCCTATTGACAGATGGGCAACTACCTGGCAATCCCCCATATGCAGTGCTTCTCTAGTAAAATAAAGTTGGAAGATGAGGCTTTGCTTAAGACCACCCCTGCAAATCCTCTGTTCTCAACACCGCTTAGACACAGAAAGACACACACAGTTTATTCTCTTTTCAGGGAAAAGCCTCAGATCAGTGGTTTTCAAACCTTTTTCTTTAAGTAGCTGAATCCATTTTCAATCCATTTTCATTCTATCTATATAAATTAAGTGGATTTCACTTAATTTGTATAGGTAGAATGGGTTCTAGCCAGAATTAGCCTGGCAACCAAGGCATGGAAGAGGCTCCCCTCACTAATATGCTTAAGGATTCATTTACAAACATTTTGTTTCTGATCTCAGCAATTAGTCTTTCTGGAGGTGGGTTCTGCTAGCAGTTTAGAGATTTGGGGACCCAAAAGAAGAATCATTTAATCAAGCGATATAACAACATTTCCACAGAATTGACAGTTAAGACTGTGACCTGGCCATTTTGGCCTCCTCATGCCACTGGGTAAAAAGTTATTACATTTGGGTAGGCGCCTGATCCTGGCCATCAAGAAAAAAGTTGTTGCTCTTCCTCCATGGGACAGAAGATGACTGGAACTCGGGGGACCCCCTTGGATACCTCCTGGTTGTTGGGAGAGACAGTTCTCTATGGGTCTCGAGTTCCTGCATATCTTCCTGGACATGCCAAGAATGCAAGGATCCACCACTTTTTACCCAGGCCATCATTTCTCAGGGTTTTGCTGGCAGAAAGCGACCATAAGGGTGAGATAATGTCTCCCCTCCAGGATAAACAGCAAGCTTGCCTATCATTTGCTATAAAAGTGGCAGATTCCTTACTGTTTATTCCTTAGCTGTAACACAAACCCTAACATCCATCTGGGTCCCACCATGTCACCCTCATAGTACTTGTGGGGCAAGGGGAACTGATGCATACATGTTGATGCTGGTGATGCTGTGAACAATCAAGTCTGTTGTCTCTGACCTAGGAGTCTCATGTCTTCTGCCAGCATCCATTAAACAGCAACAGGCTAACTAATCAGCTTTTAAGTAGCATAAAATCAAATCCCAGACCCAACACTAGTACTGCCAACTGCAGTGGTAAATGTTAATGTAAGACTAAAGTAAACCTATACAGGCAAGACCAAAGTTTCAAGATACCTAGGAATAAAAGACCAGGTCACCCCATCAGATAAAGAACCTTAAGGGGTCGGCTAAAGACAAAGAATAGGAATAGCCAGTGAAGGAAGAAGTCACAAATACAACAATGAAAAAATAATAAACAATGAATGTGGCTTCTACTTTTATTTTCATCTTTGCTTTTATATTTACCTAAGTTTTAACTAGTTTCCTTTCCCCTCCACGATCATATAAAGAATCTATTATTACATATATCCTTAGGGTCTTAAAATGCCTATAGAAGGAATGGATATCACCAAGTGATCCTGGAGTTAGATATGGTAAAGTGAAAAAATTTAATTGGTGATATATATATATATATAAAATTTTTTTTTAAATTATAGGACAGAATAAGAGCATGCATGTTTGCATTGGACAACCTAAGGTATAGGTCATTGTGGATATTTGTGGATTCTGGCAATCTAGCATCCAATTTCCCCTGCCTCCTAGAACCCCAAACTCTCATTTCTGGAAAAAATCCTCATTATGAACTATCTTGGGGAGAGGGCAATTCTCAGAGCCTGCCTCTCGTTATGGAACTAGTAAATCAGATAATTCTTCTATTCATTCCTTAGCAGAGCCCTAATCTGGCAAACAATCTAAGGCCAACCAATCAGATACCTACTTCCAGGATTTTGAATCTTGGGTGAATGACAGTAAGATGGGGCAGTGTGTGGGGGACGACGGGATGTCTTTATGGTGGCACCAGCAAGTCGTCAAGACTATTCCTGCATTGTAACCTTGACTCCAGGGTTTCTGCAGCCTAGCTACCAAAGAATCCCTGGGCTTGTTTGCCAGGACTGCTCATCTTCCAGCCTACGGTGAATGGTGTAAGTTCCCGATACCCTTGCAATAAATTACTTTTACTTAAGACAGAATGGTTTCTGTTGCTGGTAACCAAGAATCCCAGCAGATTCACTGTGATAATAACAATACCAACAATATCTGTGTAACAGTGTATAATTTATCAAGAGTTTTCACATTCTTTCTCTCATTAGTCCCAACATCAGTAAGGTAGGTTTAGTATGATATTATGATCACTGTGCACATAAGAACATAAAAGGCTGAAGAATCGACCTGCTCAACGTCACACACAATTAGTAAGAAGACAGAGAATTCAAAACCAGAAATCTGTTTGAATCCAATGTCCATGTTACTTCCACTATAGCGTGCTGCTTCCTAAAGCAATGAGTGACTAAAGGCAAAATTGCTAAAAGAAGTTTTACAGAAGACACAAAACCATTTTAAAATAATTTTTCACAGTAATAACTTAAAGTGTAATATTAAATTGTGACTCAATTTAATTGCAACTCAAAGAGAAGGTCTAAGGCAGAACTCATTTAATCCTGGCATACCATTTTCCAGTAAGCTAACCTGAAATAAGATGGCATATTCTTTTTTTTTAAAACGTCTTTAAGATGGCATATTCTTAAGAGTGTCTCTCTTAAATGTTAATCAACCACATTTTTTGACAGCTCAACAGAATGTAACTAAATTATATGCTATATTATTATGTACTAAAAAATTTATCAGTGATTTCACTAATATGAATCTTTGTAGTAGATGCCAACTGGAGTAGCCACCTGACTTACAATTCCTCCTTCTCGGGAAATGGCCTCAATACATGGGCCTTTCAAGAGCACGTTTGTGCTACATGGCCCTATTCTGCTTAGGATAATTTATTCACAGGATTAACATTTAACCCAGACTACGTCTATCAGATCCTCTCTCTCCAAGATCTGAAATTCTGAAAGAGAAACAGACTGCAAGTGGTCAGAGCTGAGGTGCAATGAAGGCAGTGTCCTAGAAAAAGGCCAGAGGCTTTTGGGGCTACCCTGGTCCTTGCATCTCCCAAATCTTGACTGTCCCCCTTCTTCTCAGAAGGTAATTTTAATACAATCATGTCTCTCTTAAGATGTGCTTCTGTACTCATTTATTCAACACACATATGGTGTCATGATGACAGTATGCACTAGATACTATAGAGTTTAGCAGAACATTGATACCATCTGGGAAAGCTTGGGCCACAAAGGGGGCAATTTGCTCTCCATGTACTCCCCACTCTGTCCCTGCTTTGTCCTCTAAAATTTGCATTTTTCCCCCACTATGCCATTAAAACTTTACTTGCTAAAACCACCAATTTTCAAATTCACTGGACAATCTCTTTTTTGACTTCCCTATAGCATTGGATACTCCCGACTGGCTCTCCTTTGTAACTTAAGCTTGGTTTCAATGACATTATTCCCTGCTGTCTTCCTTCCTCCCACACCTTAATCTCCAATGCACTTTTCTGCCTATCCTTTAAAATGCTGATGCTACCCAGATCCTCTGTCCACTCATCCTCTAGGTGTTATCAACCATACATATGATATCAACTATTGTATTAACAAATATTGAAGCACCTATGTGGTAGATGCTGGCAATATAGCTGAACAAGCCAAACACAGTCCCTGCCCTCATGGAGCTTAGAGCCTAGTAGCAAAGACATGCATTAAACTAAATAGTGTTTATTGCCTTTATAGAGCTGATAAGTGCACGAAAGAAAGGAATAGAGTGCTGTAAGAACATATGTAATAGAGGGGATTGACATAATCTAGGGCATTCAGGGAAGAAGTGGCTTTTAAAGTAAGAACTGAGGGACTTCCCTGGGGGTTAAGACTTTGCCTTCCAATGCAGAGGGTGCGGGTTCAATCCCTGGTCGGGGAAGCTAAGATCCCACATGCTTCGGGGCCAAAAAAACCCCATAAACATACAACAGAAGCAGTACTGTAACAAATTCAATAAAGACTTTAAAAATGGTCCACATGAAAAAATCTTAAAAAAAAAAAAATAAAGAACTGAAGCATGAGTCGGAAGGGAAACGAGTCATAGAACCTTTATGACAGGGCTTTGAAGGCCAAGTTAAGGATAAATATTCATTATAAGTTCATGATAATTAACCTCAAAAAATACTGCTGTCAAACCCTGGTCAGGGAACTAAGATCCCACAAGCTATGCGGTGTGGAAAAAAAAAAAAGATGACGACGACTTAGATGTTGGGAATTCACTGGTGGTCCAGTGGTTAGTACTCCTACAGGGGATATGGGTTTGATCCCTGGTTGGTCGGGTAACTAAGATCCCACACGCCACATGGTGCAGCCAAAACAGCAACAAAACCAAACCACACTGCCAGCCATCATACCATTTCTATTCTTCACAAAAACAACTTTCCTCAACCTCCAGCTTCATCTTCTTCCTCCTTCATTTTAGCAGATGATCTCATCTCCTACTTTTCAGAGAAAACAAAAGCCTCTAGATAGGAACTCCTTCATTCTCTTGATTCCAAACACACCCACCTATGTACCTACCAACCCTCTCCTCCTTCCCACTCCTATAGAAGAGGAACCATCCTCCTCCCATAGGAGATTACCCACCTTTACTTTTGGACTTCATCTCAGGAATCACCTATCAATCACCCATTCTGTTTCACATATATTAAACCTCGCCATTTCAAATGAATTCTTCCTACTAGTTTTTAAACACACATACATCTTCCATTTAAAAAGGCTTTATTTGATTCCCTCACTCCCTTCAGGGCCAAATCTCAAATGAACTGTCTCAATCTTCTCATATCCTACTCACACTAATCTGACTTCCATCCGTCTCCCCATCAAAACAACTCTCATCACAGTCAATAAACCCCTCTTTGTTGCTACATCCTCTGAACATTTCTAGCTCTAATCTTACTCTGACTTCTCTTAGGCTTCAAAATTTGTCATCTCCCTTCTGAAACAATTTCTTCTCCGATTCTCAAAACTCTCATTTTCCTCCTACTCTTCTGGCCATTACTTTTTTTTTTTTTTTTTTTTTTTTGCGGTACGCGGGCCTCTCACTGTTGTGCCCTCTCCCGTTGCGGAGCACAGGCTCCGGACGCGCAGGCTCAGCGGCCATGGCTCATGGCCCCAGCCGCCCCGCGGCATGTGGGATCTTCCCAGACCGGGGCACGAACCCGTGTCCCCTGCATTGGCAGGCGGACTCTCAACCACTGCGCCACCAGGGAAGCCCCCAGGCCATTACTTTTTTGTCTTCTTTACAGGCTCATTCCCTACCCAGCCTTTATCCTAGATTCTTAACTGTCCAGAGCTTCAATGAAGTTTATCTTCTATATGCAGATAACTCAAAAATTTATACTTTTAACCCACAACTCTCCAGACCTGTCAACTCATCAGATACCTTAATGTCTCAGGGGCACTGCAAACTAAACTATCTAAAACACAAACTATAATCCTTTCCTCAAAGTCTTGATCCATTTCCAGTATCTCCCCTCTCAGAGAACTGTGTCACCATCCATCTAGTTATGCATTTCAGAACCCTGAAGGTCATAAATGACATCTTGTACAGAACCCCTCAGCATCCAGTCAACCACCACCATCACAACAACAGCAAAAATAGCCAACATTTATTGAGAGCTTACTCATTATCAGGTTCTGTTTTAAGTTATCTTAAGTTGGTTTTCTAATTTAGTCATCACAACCACATATCGTTACCATCACTAAGTTCTGCTGATCTTACCTCCTAAATCTCTTGAATATATCATCTTTTCTTCATTGATATTGCTGTTGCTGCTATCACCTTAGTCCAAAGGACCATCTCACTGCGCTACTGTAACAACTTCCTGTTTGGTCTGCCAGCATCTACTCTGAGAGCTAATTCATTCACCGTAGAGCAGTCAATCATCTTTTTCAAAAGAAAAACTGATACACCTATTCCTCCTCTCATACACATATATATATTTGAAAGGGTTTTAGAATAAAAGCAAAACCCCCTAACTTGACTTATGAGGCTATACACGGGCAGATCTTTAGCTACTTCTCCAATTTCATCTTGCACCATCCTCCCCTTATGTTCTGTGCTCCAGTCACACTGGCCTTTTATCAGTCTCTCGTACCTGCCATTTTATGGTAAGTAGGTCTCACACAATGGGTTCTCAACAAGTATTCATCTAAATGGATAAGTGAGAAAGCCAAACTGAAATAGGGGAATAGATAAACAGTGAGCCAAGAGGCAGTGATTCTACCCACCCTTTTGGTTTTAACAAGGGGGAGAGCGATATTATTTACAGGGAAATATTGAGACTAAGTGTATTGGTTTGTTGGTTGGTTTAAAAGCTAGAGAGATTAAAACATGCCTAAAGGGGCTTCCTTGATGGCGCAGTGGTTGAGAGTCCACCTGCTGATGCAGGGGATACAGGTTCGTGCCCCGGTCTGGGAGGATCCCACATGCCGCGGAGCGGCTGGCCCGTGAGCCATGGCCGCTGAGCCTGCGTGTCCGGAGCCTGTGCTCTGCAACGGGAGAGGCCACAACAGTGAGAGGCCCGCGTACCGCAAAAAAACAAACAAACAAAAAATGCCTAAATGCTGATGGCTAGAATCCAGAAGAGAAGGAGAAGTTAAAGATGCCTAACAAAGAAAGAATAACCAATGGTGTAACTTATCTGACTACACTAGTACTGAGAAAGTCAAAGCCCAGGTGAAAGTACTGGCTTTAAATGGCTTTATCCATTGTAGCAGAATTTTTAAAAAGTGCCAAAACAGGTTTATAGATTTGGTGGTGGAAAGTTAAAAGTTAGATAGTTCCAGACTAATGACTTCTATTTATTTGTGACGTCAAAAGAGGGATGATGTACTGAAAGTGAGGATACAGAGTAAGGGCTTGGGTTACAGGAAAATAGTAAAATAAATAGTAAGTAGAACTGCTCACCAGTAGTACTGCCAGCCCAGCTGAAGTTAGGACTCACCTGGCAGAGGACTGCCCAGTAATGGGATATTCTTCAGCTGTGCTTAGAAGCGTTGCACAAAGAAGGTAAACAGTCATCAATGCTTTTTGCCCAAAGGATGTGAAAAAAGGACTGAGGGCCAAGAAAGCTTAGGACATTGAAGAGAGAGTGAAGAGAGAGATATATCTCCTAAACTGGACAGACAAAAAGAGAAAACAGAAGAGAGTTAAGAATAGGAAGGTCTGGATAATGGGAGTTGTCAATGGGAGTCGTTATGAAAATTAAATGAGACAATCATATAAAACACTTTGGAGAATGGCTGGTACAGAATAAGTGCTCGAGAAGTATTTCTATTATTGAGGATTTAATACAGAAGGTTTAGATTATTCACAAGAGACCCTAAAGATTAATGACATGTAGTAACTGACAGTCTTGGAGAGGTGAGTATACAGAAGCTGAGTCATTTTAGTTAGTAAGTGAGTCCAGGTGACTGCCCAGCATCTGATCCTCAAATCAGCTTTGTGGTTCTCTCATTTAACTCTCAATGGGGCTTTAACATAAGCTTTTAAATTCTAATTATGTTTTAATTCATTTAACCTGAGGCAACTGTGAACTGCAGTGGTACTCAGAAAGTTCTCAAAACATCTCTCAATTGTTAAGGTCTTCTGGACGTCATTAACACAAAAGCAACAGCACTGGGTACCTGCAAGAGTGACTATGACCCTGCCCTACTTTGTAGAGCCCCTTTCTAGTGTAACAGATAATAACAGTACTCTAAAAAAAAGTTGGAAAAATGAATGAAAAGGTGCTCAACCAAATTAAACAAGATGCCACTATACATCCACTAGAATGGCTAATGTTACAAAGACTGACAATATCAAGTGTTAGCAAAGATGTAGAGCAAAAAAGCCTCTCTCATACAGAGCTGGCCAAAGTGTGAACTGGCACAACTTCGGAAACTGTACCACAGGATCTATTAAAACTGAATGTAGCCTAACCTATGACTCAACAACTCCACGCTTGGGTATTTCCCAACGGAAATGCAGAAATGCATACATATACAAATCAAAAGTCATGTACAAAATGTACAAAAATATTCAAAGTAGTGCTACTTTTAATAGTCCCAAATACCCAACATGATAGAATGGATAAATTGTGGTGTATTCATACAATGGGATATTACATACAATGAAGATGGACTAGAGCAACACACAACAATATAGATAAATCTCACAAACAAAATGCTAGCTTTAGTGCCCATAAGTTTGTTCTCTATATCTGTGTCTCTATTTCTGCCCTGCAAACCGGTTCTTCTGTACCATTTTTCTAGGCTCCACATATATGCGTTAATATACGATATTTGTTTTTCTCTTTCTGATTTACTTCACTCTGTATGACAGTTTCTAGACTTGGACATCAAGGGGGGAAAGTGGCGGCGGGGGGGTGGTGGTGGGATGAATTGGGAGATTGGGATTGACATCTATACAATAATATGTATAAAATGGATGACTAATAAGAACCTGCTGTATAAAAAAATAAATAAAATTCAAAAAAATGCTAGCTTTAAGAAAGCAAGACACACACGTGTATACTGTATGATTCCATGTATACAAGTTCAAAAACAGGACAAACAAATCTATGGTAGTAGAAATTAGAATAGTGGTTACCTTTGAGGGGGTAGCAATTGAGAAGGGCATAAGGTGGAGACTTCCTGGTGTACTAGCCAAGTTCTTTTTCTTGGAGGGGGTGTGTTCGTTTTGCAATAATTCTTTGAGCTGCACATTTATGATTTGGATCCTTTTCGTGAATCCTATACTTCATTGTAAAGTTTACTTAAAAACAAAAGGCTGGAAATGACTGAAAGGATAATGGAGGAAAAGGCTCCACAGGAAGCTGAGGCTGCTGTGGGCTCAGCAGAACCCCTTCACCACTACGTATAGACTGGTTGCAATGCTACAGAGACATGAAATGACCTATATCTTTTTCTAATATCACAAAACTAATTAATGATAGAGCAGGAATTGGGATTCAGGAATTTAAGTGTTCTTAAATTTGTATAGGGATGTTTCTGGGGGCCCTTGTCATCCAGGCACTCATTATCCTGATCCCAAAGTAATGAGATCATAAGGGAAAGCAAAAATAGTAATAACACAAAAGTATTCACCATAGAAGAACACTTTTAAAACTGGTCCTCACTCAAACATTCCTCCTCTGGCTCAGAACAGCTTCTATTTCTGCCACTTCCCATCAACTGCCCTTGTCAGTCATTCTTGGTGAGCCTCTTCTGTGTTATGTTAAACAGAATGATACATGTATAATGTAAATCCACTGCAAAGTGAAGCTGCCCATCTTACAAAAGATGCAGGATTCCATTAAGTTGGTAAAAGTGTTACTGGAGAACGGTCTGAATAACAAAGCAAAGCCAATGACAAAAGGAGAAACTCCAGATTAAGGCCAGTTAACCACTGTCGAAGAAATTCCTGATGTCTCACCCAGCATCCATTTTCCCCTTCCTACTCAGTAACAGAAACCTGGTATCTCAGTAACTTTATTTCTGTTTTAACAGTAAATAAGTAGATGCTAATATTGTTTAAAGCCAAGTCTAAGAAAGGATATGAATCAATTTTTAAACCCCCAAAGCTAAACATACAGTCTCAGACAATCCCCTTCTCCTCAAGTAAACATCTGATGCTGCAACCCAGTTGCACCCCATGTACATAGGAAATGAGGCAATGCTTTACAATGCTATAGTCTGCGTATGCAAACACATATTTGGGGGAGTGGGAGGGTTGTTGGAAACAAATGTGGGCACTGGTGAACTGCAGTGCAATTACCTTTCAGAGGCAGACACTAGTTAAATGCACCAGCAATGCAAAGTCGGTGGTGTCCTAAATGTAAGAAAGGTTCACAGGAAAGGAACATGAATGTATACATGGAAATAGATACATGAAAGTCACATAGAATATTGCATTCAGGCATTCACAGCTACTTCAGCCCAAAGACCAGGCAAGATTTAAAGGCACTCCCACAAATATCTACTGCATTCATGCACAATGTCAGGAGCTGATGAACAAAGACAAGACCCCAGCAGAGTTTGCTTAAAGAAACCAAAGTTAATATCTTCATAAAACTCTTAAATTCCTCTACTGTTGTCCATAGTCCCATCAGAACTGAAACAGGAGGAAAGGGGGCAGGGCACAACCTTTAAAAGAATGACATAGCCATAGAACATGACAAAAACTGGTTAGAACCAACTAGGTCCAAAATGGTGGAAGATCTGACTTCCAGTGGACCTTTTTCCTCATTACACGCTCACTGTGATGTATTAGCATATGCTAAATGACACACCCACCAGTGCCCTGACTGTTCTGAGGTTAACCATAAAAGGCCAACAAATGGGTGGTGGCCCAGTTCCTGGAAATCTCCGCCTCTTCCCCCCCAAATGGTTGGAATAATCCTCCCACTCATTAGTCTATGAAATTACGCAGCCCATAAAAACGAACCACCCCATATTTTGGGGCCTCTTGCCTTCTGAGATGGCCCGCACTCGTTTGTGGAGTGTGTTTCTCCCAAGGCCGTTCTCGCCTTTTCACACAGACTGCATTCTGTCTATGGAATGTATATCTCTATAAATAAATCCACTTCTTACCTATCACCTTGTCTTTCACTGAATTCCTTCTGCCTTGAGACATAAACTACCTGAGCTTTGGGAACTCCCTGGCGGCCCAGTGGTTAGGACTCTGCGCTTTCACCGCCGAGGGCGCAGGTTCAATCCCTGGTCGGGGAACTAAGATCCCACAAGCCACACTGCGCAGCCAAAAAAACCCCCCAAACAAAAAAAGAACCTGAGCTTCATTAAAGTCCTGAGACCAGGTGTGTGATCTCAATTAAAAGACGGTGGGTTCAAGTCCCTGCCTGGGTTGTGTGGTTTCAGCACCACCAGATGAGCAAACTAGGTTTTGCAGTTACTTATACTCATGTCCTGCTTCTGTCATGAAAAACAGGACCACGGTCACAAAACTGAAACATTCCCACAAATCTTCCTGGATGCATATTTCTAGAAATAAAGCTTCCACTTCCAGGACGAGAAAATAACCAAGTGACTTTTCTACGCCTACTGGTATAAGATGCTATGGAATTTAAAAACAAATAGATTCTCTAGTCTACAATCTCTGGCGTTAAAACCCATTCTTTTCATAACCCACCTTTCGCCGACGTGCTGAAGACTTTCACTAATACGCCACACATCAAAGAACAAAGAACTCCTCTTAACAGAGGCGCACGGTGCCCTTAAAAGGCGGCACGGTATTTATCCACGACTGTTTCTGCTCTAAATTAACACGTACAGGAGGGTCTGTCTTCTACTAGCTCCACCCTGGTAACACAGAAGGGGGGCGGGGATCCTTATTTTAGAGGAGCTGATGTCAGGCCAGCAATGCTTCTCCCTTCCTTGGGGGGCTTCAGTTTGGGCTGTGCCAATGGGGTTCTTCGCCCGAGATCTCACGACACCTTAAAACGGCTGGCCAATGGAGGGATCCTCGCCTCACAAAGAGATAACTAGGGCACAGCTGTTATACAACCGATACCCAACGCTGAATGCCGGCCCACGGGGCCCCATAGGAGTCAGGAGCCACAGCATCGGCGGACGACGAGGCACTTTTGCTCGAGAACTGTTTAACGCGACCCTCCACCGACAGCGGCTTCGCTGGCGTGCGAAAATGCAAGGAAGGGCGAGGACAGAGGAAGAAGAGGGTCGCGATCCCCGGGGCGCGGGTTTCAGCCGCGGCTGACAGGGGCCCGAGTCCCGGACCACCTCCCCGACGCCGTCGGTCACTCCCACAGAGGCGGTACCTGTTTCCTCATGTTATTCATGACGCCCATGAAGCCCGCCAACAGTTTAGCTTCCTCTCGAGCAGCAAGTTTCTTCTCGGTCTTCTTCTTGCTGCTCTTCTCCACCCCGGAGGCTGCCATCCTCCGTCAACGCGGTTCACGCCCGGGGCTCGCCGGGCCGGGCGAGGGGCTGCACGCTCCCGGCACGCTGGAGCTTCTGTTTACCGAACACCGAGGCTGGGACCGCGGCTGCAGCGTCCTGCTCCCGAACCGCGCGAGGCGGCCACTGCGGTAGGACAAGGCCCGGCAGCCACCCTCAGAAGAACGCGAGGAGGCGACGCCTGCTACTCGGCTGCGTCTCCTGCAGAAGCAGAACCCGGAGGGGGAGTCTGCGCACTTCGCTCAAGGGGGCGGGGGCGCTATGAAGGGAGCAGGGGGCGGAGCCTACGCGTCACAGCGGCGCGCCGCTCCGAGCGGCGCGAGGCAAGGGCGCCCTCTTGCGTTTGGCACCCTGCGTCCTTCCTTTACAGGCTGAGTTTTCATTTCAAGGTTGTCCGAGGGTTCGTGTGCCGTTCCCTTTGCCCAAGACAGACTTTACACAATTGGATTACGTGGCGAGATTATCTTTTTTTGATAATTGGGTGGCAGAACACATTAAAGAGTCTCCCATTAATGTAAGCTCCGTAGGAGCAGGGTTGGTGTTTTCTTAACTGCTGTATCAGAGACTGGCATATTGCAGGCGCTCAATAAATATTTATGAAATGAGGAAAGGCTATCACATACTGAAAGTTAAAGGTTTATTGCATGGAGTACAAGATTTATTTGCTTGGGATTCATAAGGCAAGAACACACAATCCCCACTGATGTCTCCTTGATGTAGAATGCCTGCTTGCTTAGGCTGTTTTACTCCTCAATGTTTGAGACTAAGATCAGGTGTCAGGTCCAGAAATCTTCAATTAGGCTTCCCCAAGTGTTCTACAGAAACACGGAACTTAGTCACAGAACTCAGGAGCATGCTTTTTGTAACTATAATAATTTATTCTTTCTAGTATATGATAATATAGAAGATTATTTGAAATTGTATATTTTACATTTTGAAAACTTATACATACCTCTTTAATTTGCTACCTAAGTCCATATAGGAATACATAGAAACGTTTTAAGTAAAATAATTGACACTATCAAAGCAATATGCTTTCTCCTGATGAGAACAAAACAATATAGTATAACTCAAATGAAAGAGCAAGTGGCATATAAGCCTACATTTCTACAAAAGAATAAGACATTTATGTTTTTGTGTGCCTTTTCTTTTTTCTTTTCATCTAAAGGTTCTCAGATCTTCTATTTTAATTAGTCAATACAGTCATCGCTGGGTATTTGCAGGGGGGCTGGTTCCGGGACCTGTCGGGGACACCAAAATCCATGAATGCTCCAAGTCCCATAATGAGCCCTCTATATCCATATTTCTGCATCAGGTGATTCAACCAACAATGGATCGTGTAGTACTACATGTATTTATTGAAAAAAATCCATGTGTAAGTGGAACTGTGCAGTTCAAACCCCTGTTGTTCAAGAGTAAGCTCTAACTTGAGGCTTTAGAGCGGACCCTGGCAATGGAAGCCATTTGTTCCTAATGGAATTAGAAATGAGGAAAATTTCATTTACTTATTAAATGACCTAGGATACTGAAGAGTGAATGTATTTAAATATTTTTTAATTGAAATGAAGTGGAAATCTGTCTTCTTACTCTAAGGCCTTGGCAGACACTAAGGATCCATGATTCAAAGGCAGAAATGTTGGTGATGAGATGGAGTGCTATTCTGTAACACGGTAAAGGAATCAAGGAGCAGCATCCTTTCTACCTGATGTTGGAATAGTCCTTTCATGTATTACAGAATATAGAACACCAAACAGAAGAGCCTTAGGATTCAGAGCTTAAAGAGACCATGGAGGTTATATAGCACAGAGGTTAGGCACTAGGCTTTGCCTGGATGCAAAGTCAAACTCGCCACTCTCTAGTTGTTCAACTTTGGGCAAATTGCTTAACATCTCTTGTGTCTCACTCTCCTTACCTGTAAAAATAGAACCTTCCATGGCACTGTTATAAGGTTTACAAAAATGCTTACATTGGTGCCAGAGCAAGACAAACAGTATTACTTTATTGAGCTAATAATATTAACTATTATTATTTAATCCAGCATTTCCCCAAACGTGTTCTTCAGAATACTAGTGCTGTGAACCATCCCCCTCTCCTCTCTCCTCTCCTGAAATAGTATCCCTGGGAATACAACTTTGTGAAATAAGTTAACATGTCATTCTCAGAGAAAATCTCAAATATATTTGCATATTAAGTGTTTGGAGAAGACTTGCTGTACCTATTGCTTGAACCTTGATTAGGCCTACTTTGCTGTAGTAGGGTACCTTTTGAGGTTTCTTAGCTTTTCTAAATGTCAGAAGACCTCCTTTGTTCCTTTTGTAAAGATATCTAACGAATGGAGGGATCATTCACCTGGAGGAAACAGTCCTAAGTGGAAAAGGAAACTGACTGCAAGCTTGGAGGCGTTGGGATCACCATTTTAAAAAGAGCTTTAGGGCTTCCCTGGTGGCGCAGTGGTTGAGAGTCCGCCTGCCGATGCAGCGGACACAGGTTCGTACCCCGGTCCAGGAGGATCCTACATGCCGCGGAGCAGCTGGGCCCATGAGCCATGGCCGCTCAGCCTGCACGTCCGGAGCCTGTGCTCCGCAACGGGAGAAGCCACAACAGTGAGAGGCCCGCGTACCGCAAAAAAAAAAACCCCAAAAAAACAACTCCTCATTACCTCCTCCAGGTGGACACATAGTTTTGAGGGCATTAGTCCTCTATGGCCCCCTTTGCCTGGCAAAGCAATAGAGCTATTCTTTTCTACTTCACCCAAAACTCTGTCTCTGAGATTCAGTTCGGTACCAGGGTACAGAGGCTGAATTTCACCTACAAGCATTCTTTGTTAAGGTGGGTTTTAGGTAAACTGTGAGATAATATATGTGTTAAATATCCAGTAAGTCATTGAAGACTCAGGATGAGGACGCCAATAAAAGAATACAAATGAGGGAAAGTAGAATACTGATTTAGAACTCGTGGAGGAAAAGGATCCAGCAGAGGCAAAAAAGAAGTACTCTGAAGAGTGATGTGGAAAAGCATGTCCTCATATGATCCTCACAAGCCATGCTTCCTTTTTTTATACAATTTAGTGTGGCACGCATGACTGCAGGAAGTCCAGTATTTTTTTAGTTTTCCTCCCCAAATACTGTATATCCAAGAAGCTGGTTCATGTCCAAATGTTCGTCCTTCCAGCTATTTTTGATTCGCAAACCCCAAACTCAGTGTGCCCCCTTGAGGCCAGAGGATTCCACAGAGCAGCCCTGATGCTGTAACTCCAGAATTTGCTGCTGACGCAGTGTTGACTAAGGTGCCTGGTACATTGCCTTCTGAAACCTGAGCAGTCTGAAGGCATGCCCTGACCAGGCCATGCTGCTGTTGCCCAGTGACCATCTGCACTGGCACTGCTGTTGCTGACACTGAACCTCAGGATTGCTGTCTGCTGACCTACGCCAACCTAAACAACGGTGGCTCTAATTCCACCACAGGTCCTAGCCCAGGCTATGGTTGTTCCTCCTTGTACAAAGGAGAAATGCACTACCCCCTCTGTTTGTAACCTGCCTTTACTAATTAACCTGCTTTAGTTGTTGTTTTTCTTTAATTGCCTACCCTCCAAGCTTCACATAGCCTAGATAATATATTACAGGACTCCTTAACCACCCCTATAGATAACAACTCTGATGTATGGGTCACTATAGTAACAGGTGGACTTAAGTTGTTTCCCACGGACCAGTTCAAACTGGCCAAGAGTGGTTGGGACCACTGACTCCCAAACTGGGCCTGCCCAGGTGTTCCGTAAATGACCTTTTGACATCAGAAGACTAAAAACTGCACCATTTTTGAACATGTGTCCCATGAAGAGGCATGTAACGCAGATATGCCTCTGCAGAGCACTGATTACCTCACCTTTTGCCTACCTCCAGTCACATTTCCCATGCCTAAGACCACCCTGCTTTTTTTTTTTAATTAATTAATTTATTTTTGGCTGTGTTGGGTCTTCGTTGCTGCGCGCGGGCTTTCTCTAGTTGCAGCAAGCGGGGGCTACTCTTCATTGCAGTGTGCGGGCTTCTCATTGTGGTGGCTTCTCTTGTTGCAGAGCACGGGCTCTAGGCATGCGGGCTCAGTCGTTTTGCCTCACGGGCTCTAGAGTGCAGGCTCTGTAGTTGTGGCTCACGGGCTTAGTCCCTCCGTGGCATGTGGGATCTTCCCAGGCCAGGGATTGAACCCGTGAACCCGTGTCCCCTACATTGGTAGGCGGATTCTTAACCCCTGAGCCACCAGGGAAGCCCTCTAAGCTTCTCGTCTTATCGTCTTCTGCACATTTCCACCTACCTTTCCCCATACGCCACAAATCTTTCCAACAATAGACAAAACAGAAAAATTACAAGCAATTTTCTAAATCCCCAAATAGGTTGAGCACAGTTTCCAAGTATTCCATTGCTGTACCAACATTCAAAGTCTTTTGGGAAAATCTTTCAGAATTGTGAGAAAATTATTCAAAAAGACAGGCTTTGATATGGAAAGATAGCAGAACACATTGAAAATACATAGAAAAACTGTCTGGAAACCAAATTATAAACCAAATTGCTAACAGTGCTTATATATAGGGGATGAGAGATATTTGAACAGAAATAAAAAAGGAAAAGTTTATTCTCAAAATCCCTCAACATAGGCTCTTCTTATTTTAAGTTTTACCACTTATTTTAGGGAAACAAATAAGGAGTAACAGAAACAGCAAATATATGGGAGTTACACATACTGCAAAGTTCTTTGAGAAAATGACCCGGGTACATTTCTCTTGGCACAGAGCTTTGGTATTTTATTATAGTCAGATGGTTACATTGATGTACCTAAAAAGTCCAGGTCAGGTCCTTCATGGTGCAGTCAGCTGATGAGAGGCTGGGAAGGAGAGGTCTGGGGAGCTGCTGTGAGCTAAGAATACATCTCTCTTGGTCCCAACCACAAAGCCATCAAAACTATCAATAAAACATACTCTGGAATGAATGTTTAGATGGCTGCCTCTTTCTGTAGACAGGGTAGGAGCTAAGAAGAAAGCAAGATAGATGAGATACCTGTGAATTTATGTCAGTATCTGAAGGGCAGGTAAGTATCTCAGATAATGTGTGGAACAATACAGAGCTTTAAAAACAAAATTCTTGAACAAGTGTATTTGTTCGAATGTACCTACTTTTTATTAGTGAGGGAATCAGGAATTAGGCAATTAGACAAAAGAGTTGGTTTCCTTGAATGCTTTCACACACACACAGATGTGTATACTGTTCACAAAAAAAAATTGTGGCTAATTGAGATACAAAACTGGATAACATGCTACAGGGCAATAAAACCATAACATCTTCTGCGTTACTTTCTCTGAAGGCTATAAAATCATAACACCTTATCAAATCCCTCAGGGTAACCTCTAGCTTTATAGGGCTGTGGCAGCATTTGCCCTTTTATGAGTTGTGGGCTGTTTGTCAAACATACTTTGAAAACAAAGCTACTAGAATCAGATGAAGGTAAACCAGGACTGCACAGTTTCACTCTGTTTCCCCGCTGGAGACTCTCCCTTCCTCCATTGAAAGTTCTCACAGTATGTCTTTGTAAGGGAGCCAGTATTTTCCTGTACCACCATGGCTAAAATTGTGTATAAAATAGGAATAAAGGGTCCAGGAGGCATGTCTAGGGATTCAACTTATGACTTTCAGTATTTGGAATGTGGGAAATTGGTTTTGGCTGCTCAGAAACGTCTATTACCCACCAGTTAATTCCCCACTGAGTTCAATATTTAGGCAAAATGACTGTTCCTTTCTAGCTGCCTTCACAACCAATGCTGCTTCTTTTAAATGCAAGAGTCAAAGATCTGCTTATAAAATCAGGACCAAAAGAAATTCTGGTGTCAGGGATTTGTTTTTCCTCCTTACCTTTGTATCATTAGTCCTAACACAAGGGCTGGCACATAGTAGACATTCAGTAAATGAAGTAAGCATATACAAATTTAATTAGACTATAAATACTTATTGTCTAGAAACTTTACCTAGTACTGGAATGTGATAAAACTGGATAAATGGAGTTTGTGAATTGCCTGTTCAAATTTCAGCATCTTTTCAGAAAGTAAGGCAATAAGGTCTCCTGTTATCCTCACCCTCATGAGGTTTGGAAAATCTTTCATACATTACTTTGATTATGGAAAATCATCCATAATCATGGATTATGGAAAATCTTTTATACATTACTTCATCCTCCTCCATTTGTGAGGCTAGGTACCCCAAATTTTGTCTCTTACAAATGATTCAAAGAGATAGTAACTTAAATGTGTCCCCAAATTTGGTTCATTTGTGATTTTTTTGAATGATTAAGTGATCACTTTTATTTATTTTTAAACTATTTATTTATTTATGTAGGCTGTGCCTGGTCTTAGTTGTGGCATGCGAGATCTAGTTCCCAGACCAGGGATCGAACCGGCGCCCCCTGCATTGGGAACGTGGAGCCTTACCCATTGGACCACCAGGGAAGTCCCTCATTTGTGATTTTTAAAGGATAACTTCTCTTATTTTGGGGTAATATTAACTTCCCAGTGATTAGAAATGAACAGAGTACTTTGTTGCTTCGTACTCAACATTAACTGCTGCTTGCTTCAGACAAGCAGAGAGGAAGTCATTTTCAAGATGGAAATATAATATTAGTTGACAGACCCTACAGTATTCCCACAAAGTGCATACAAATCATTCAAGTCTATTCTTTACCTGGTAATCTGTGATACAGTTTTAGGAAGAATCTTATTGTAATACAACAACATTTCATTCTTTGAGTGTGTGTGTGTGTGTATGTCTGTGTGAAGGGGGGGCACTTGAATTTTGATTTGATTGTCTTTGATAAACAATCTAGATTTTAAGAGAGAGGTTGGCCCCAAGTCACATGAGCTCCGTGCTAAAGCACAGCCAATCCATGGGGACAGGAGCTGTACTCTCTCTCCACCCTCTGGCTGCCTCACATGGGAACTGAGAGGATGCCTGAGCCCTCTAACTCAGACGTGGCTGTATTTAATGCTTAGATCCAAGAATCTGCCATTAGTCACGGTTCCAGTTCTCTGGGTGGGGCAAGATGCAATTTGTTATGATGAAAAGTGCAGCTAAGGGGAGGAAACTCAGTGGGGAATTAGCTGGTAAGAGGAAAACTCTTTAGAATCAAGTAGTACTTGGTTTTCATAGCCCAAGTGAAAAACCTCACAGTGGAAAAAAATTTGTATTTCCTGCTTTAGAGAAAGCTCCAGGGGATCATAAGCCACAGTTACAGTGGTCTTGGAGAACACTGACTCTCTGTCGCTACCAAGGGGGAGGTTAAGATGAATATTTTACTTCATCCAATTTGGGAATCTAGTTCGAACCCAGAGGAACGGAGATTGTTTAAGACAGAATATTTGAGTTCTTGTTCATGGTTCATATCTTGTCCTCATTATGTCCCTAAGTGATTTTCCCAAATCTTTGCGGTTTCCAACTCTCTTCCCTCCTCTTGTCATATGTAAATAACTATCCATACAAGATTAGGGAAAGAAATAAGTTAGAATTAAGATAGAAAGCTTTGTTTTGCAGCTGTCCCCCAAGCATTCTCCTTTGTATCTGGAAACCTATGTCTCTTGTGTTTTTCTGTGGGTTTAGCATGTTTTCCTTAGCAGAAGCATGGGAAAAATTCTCAGAGGTCAGTAAAACCCCAGCCTATGAGAAAAGTAAGACATAGCAATTTAATATACTTGGGAAAATGAGTATGAACTCAAGACACCAAAAAGACTTATATTTTCCAACTCTGTGACTTCTCCAATGCCTCAACAGCAGTAGCATTCACTCACCACCAACTCTCATGTGTACTTATAATGCCCATATTTGGGTCTTTGATACTTTTCTCCACCAAAAGGAGCCTGGACTCCTTGGACGGTAGCAGTTTCCCAGATGACAGGAAAAAAAATGGAAACGGGTCAGGAAATATCCTTCTATTGACAGAAGACAAAGATTCTTTAAAAAAAAACATTAGAATCAGTGCTGAAAGGGCATAGGTATAAATTAAAGGCATTCCCATATTCTAAATTTTGAAAAATTAAGAATCAAATGATTATTTTTATTTTTTAAGTTCACAATAATACTCAAAAGAAAAAAGTTAAAATAATAAAATGTAAGAAAAAAGGTGGATATAAGACAAAAAAATGGTGACGATGAATAGATTTGTTTAATTTTTACTTATTAATGATATTAAATAGTGAATAAGACAGTAAGTAGTTTTTTTCTTTTCAATTTCTATGTCTTGCTAAAGAATAATTTTTAAAAGCGGGCATTATTTCTATATGACATTCTTATGTAGACATAAAATAAATCCATGTGACTCATTCATTAATGAGGGTACCAGCCCTATGTTACTACTTGGTCAAAGGAAAATTTTAAAAACACGTATATATGGGGCTTCCCTGGTGGCTCAGTGGTTGAGAGTCTGCCTGCCGATGCAGGGGACACGGGTTCATGTCCCGGTCCGGGAAGATCCCACATGCCGCGGAGCAGCTGGGCCCGTGAGCCATGCATGGTCACTGAGCCTGCGCACCCGGAGCCTGTGCTCCACAACGGGAGAGGCCACAACAGTGAGAGGCCCGTGTACCGCAAAACAAACAAACAAACAAACAAAAAACACGTATATATACAGGCAAAAAAGGAATGTCCAAATAAATTTACAAATAGATGAAATGACATATATCCACAGGCAATAATAAATTGTATTCGACTGTTAATTTGCATTTCTATAGACAAAAATCCTTTGTATTATTATTAGTTCACTACAGCTTACAGAGTTGTAAAATAGTTTACAGTGGAGGAAAAATATGGTTTTCTTCTACCTTTCTAAGTTCTTGGCTGGGACAAGAACACGACAGATTCACAAGAGAAAAGCATATGAATTTGTTTAATATAAGTTCTATGTGACACAAGACACTTCATAAGAAAATGAAGACCTGAAGTGGTTACACCTGAGTGCTTGTTTTTTTTTCTAATTTATTAATTAATTTATTTTTTGGCTGCATTAAGTCTCCGTTTCTGCGTGCGGGCTTTCTCTTGTGGCGAGCGGGGGCTACTCTTCATTGTGGAGCGCAGGCTTCTCATGGTGGTGGCTTCTCTTGTTGGGGAGCACTGGCTCTAGGCAAGCGGGCTTCAGTAGTTGTGGCACATGGACTCAGTAGTTGTGGCTCGCGGGCTCTAGAGCACAGGCTTGGTTGTCGTGGCACACGGGCTTAGTTGTTCCAGGGCATGTGGGATCTTCCCAGACCAGGGCTCGAATGCGTGTCCCCTGCATTGGCAGGCAAATTCCCAACCACTGTGCCACCAGGGAAGTCCCATACCTGAGTGTTTTAATGCTAGGTTTGATAAAGAGTAGAGAGTGGCGGAAAAATGTGATAGGACAAAAAAGGGATATGAGCTAAGTATAGAAAACTGAGGTAAACAGCAAGGCCTGCTCAGATTCCTCTCAGAGTCTTGGAGATAAGGATGTTCTTTTCCTCCAAGTACAGGGAAGGCACTTCTCACATAAGGGTTTCATAAACTGCTTCAGAGTAAGTTCAGAAAGTCCTTCCTGCACACGCCATCTCTCAAATTTCTTCAGCTTAATATATTCAATATGCCAAGTTGCCGTATTTTGTGGTAGTGTGTCCTGAACCCCATCAGTGAACTGTGGAAAATTGTGCTAGACAGAAGAGTTAATAATTTTTTTTTCTGATTTCAAAGTCTTTCACAATTTTTCCTCGCAGTCTGTTTATGAAGTATATAAAAGTCCTTATTTTTATGTCTGTATACAGGAAAGAATATACACAGGGAACAACAGAAGAAGTAGATATTGTTCCAAGAAACTCTTCAACACCAGCAGCCACATGAAGTAACCAATAGAATGGGGGTATGACAACTATTCAGCGCATACAATAGCCGTGCAAGAAGATAATGTATTCCAAGAAAATAAAAGAGCCAGTTATCCCAAAGAAGAGAATTGGCTACATAGACATAATCCTTAACCACCCAGGAGAAGACATCTCTATATCTTTGTTATGCAAAGTATGTTTCAAGGACCAGTAGCATCAGCATCACTTGGGAGCTTGTTAGAAATGCAGAATCTCAGGTCCTATTCCAAACCTACTGAATCAAAGTCTGTAGTTTAACAAGATTCGCAGGTGATTTGCATGTACCTTAAAGTTTACAAAACCCTGATCTAGATATTCTGCTAATTATAATGAGGTACTCATGAAACAGGAGTCGTCAATTAAACCTTCAGGTTAGACTATTAAGTCAGAGTGGTAAGCTATTTGGTTATATACTGCCAGACATAGAAAACATGAAAGAACATATCATTTTGTAGAGAGAAACCATGTGTCAAAAAATTAAAATCTATAAGAAAGGCAATTAATTAAAAGTAAGAGTGAGTGTTCACTATAATAGAGGTTTAATTTAGTAACCAGTGGTTTGGGGTAGAATCAGTGGTTTGGGGTAGAACTGTGTGATTGGATTCCAAATCCAATTGAGAAGCAGTCATTTGTCTACCCAAACCCTTTTTTTTTTGCGGTACGCGGGCCTCTCACTGCTGTGGCCTCTCGCGTTGCGGAGCACAGGCTCCGGACGCGCAGGCTCAGCGGCCATGGCTCACGGGCCCAGCCGCTCCGCGGCATGTGGGATCTTTCCGTACTGGGGCACGAACCCGTGTTCCCTGCATCGGCAGGCAGACTCTCAACCACTGCGCCACCAGGGAAGCCCTACCCAGACCCTTTAGTGCTACTAATCAGTATAATATTGTGTGTGTGTATTGTTTTTATTATAAGTTGTTTAAAACATTTATAAGAACCTATGTTAATTTGTGATTTAAATTCATTATTTATTTATTTTATTTTTATTTTAAAATTTTTTGGCTGTGTAGCACGTGGGATTTTAGTTTCCTGACCAGGGATCAAACCTGCGCCCCCTGACTTGGAAGCGTGGAGTCTGAACCACTGGACTGCCAGGGAAGTCCCTAAGTCATTATCTAGAGAGTATAATTAAATAAGTTTATAATCAATGTTTGAATATCTGAGAAGTTTGACTTGTAAATCTGCGATTTGATTTATCAGCAGTATGAATGTTGTATGAATATTTAGGATAATGTTGATTGTTTACTATTTAAAGAAATGCAAATTGCTTAATGCATCAGTCAGGTTTCTTCTGCAATATTGATGTGTAAAGTGTAACACCCAAATCGCTTATTTCATGTTCACGGCCTGTAGTTGGGGTCTGGTGAGGATCTCTTTCAGGTTGTGTGTTGAGTTTAGGTATGTTCCATGTGTTTCTATTGTGGGACCAGTGGCTACTCAAGGATCTTTTCAAGCTAGATGGCAGAAGTGCAAGAGAAGAGTAGAAACAGGTAACTACCTTAATACCCTGGCTCAAAACTGACAGGCTCTCTTTTCTACCCATATTCCATTGTCTAAAGCATGTCACATGGCCACGGCCAACATCAAAGGGGTAAGGAAGAATGGTCTGCCTGCAGTGAACCATGGTGAAGAGGGGAGGGAAGGAAGAATTGTGGGCAAATAATGTAGTCTACCACATTTAATACATCCACGAGATAAAAATATTGGATAATAACCAAAGCACAAATAGTAGTGATCATTCTTCATGCACAAAAGCCTCTCATAAAGAAAAAACTTTATCAGTAACAAAGTTCTGAGGAATAAAAGACTATTTTTGTGGGGTCAAATGCAGTAGGATGTGAACTTATTATTTGATTTCAGTGTTTTTGTAGCAGGATTGCAAAATTACTCATGATAACAGAAATTTAGAAAAAATTTAGTTTCTTTATTTTGTTTATAGATGATCTGGTCTTATGACCTGGTAGGTGGTGGGAAAGAAAAAACAAAACAAAACTAACTTGATTTGATCTGGTTTCAATGTATTCCGATCCAGTAATTTAAACCACCTCATTAGATACTTCTCAGGTTCTGAGATTTCCCACATTTTCACTTCTCACTGCCCTCCTATCTGAAAATACATGGGGAAGGGTATAGTTTCTTGTATTCTTATGGTATGGGGTTGGGAGAGGGGGTCCATATGGACTTGTCTGTCCTGGCTTTTGATTTTGCACTGGTCAGTTCATCCAAGTTTTGGCTACAGACTTCAGTTGCTCCTAAAGTTGTCTATTTTTTCCTGCTTTAGTCAGGGCTTGGTCATGCCTTCCTTGTTTCCTTGGCCCTCCTTCAACTCTCTCTGGCTGCAGACCCTCTGGTTCTCTCCCCCGTCCAGCCCCCGGCCAGGCTGTCCATCCTGAAAATACAGTGGGATCATCTCTTCCATTGCCACAACAGGTCCCATGGCAAGCTTCTGGCTGCCAATTCTGTGTCCATGTTACATGGGTACCAAGGTAGGCTTTGGAGTGCAAATTATGTTCTCTCTCTCATTCTCTCTCTCTTTCTCTCAGGGAGGGACCTCAGCACTGCAGTCTTCTAATCATACTAGGGCATTACATGGTGAAGTGAAGCCACTCAGCATAAGTCTCCCGGAATCCCACAAGGACAAGATGACTACCTTGGAGCATGAGTTTTTCATTGTCCACTTTCCCTTCCTCTGATCCCTCTTTTCCTTCTCACCATCCCAGAGACCACAGAGGAAGGTTTTCTTTTACTTCTCTATCTATCCTTTTTCTACACACCTACAGAGTAGGAAGTTTCTTGGCATAGTGTTTAAGTGAAAGAGGAAAAGCTCTATGATTTTGTTTGCCAAGTCTAGCTCCTAACATGTTAAGTGGGAGCCAGAGAGATGTAGAAAATAAATCTCCTTCCCCTTGACTGTTTCTCGTTGTAAAATCCTAGTTTACATGTCAGAAGCTGCCTGTTATTTCTTTCATTCCTAATTACCACCCTTCCCCAAAGATGGGTGCTTTAACTCTTTAAAGGGAAGGTCATGACTAGGAAAGGCAAAAGAGAAAAACGTGAATTTTTCAAAGTTCAGCTGCTGTTACACTGACACTCTGTACTTGTCAGGGCTCAAGTTGAATAATACTTGAGACAATCAGATTTGCTTCCACTCTTAGGTCTATTATCTTCGTAGGCAACATGGTGGAGCACAATCTAGGGCATATATGACTTGAGGTTGACATTCACTTGTAAACAGCCATTAACTGTGTGTGTGTGTGTGTTTTGGAGTTTGGGGGGGCAGCCAGGAGTGATGAGACTTATCTAAGAATAGGAAAGAAAAATAGATTAATCATCTCCAAATTACTTATCATTACAGGTTAGGCAATAGAAATCATTTTCATTTATCACCCACCCTTAACCTCTGCTCAAAAGAAGTCTCATTTGCATTTTCATGAATCCTGTGCCCCCTCTCTGTGGTCAGACTCTGAGATGTACAACCTTAAGACAAAGAGTTGCTGCACTGTGGCATTTAGCGTCTCAGAAGGAGATACTACCTCTTCTCCCGGTTGACAACCACCTTGGAAGATTAAGAGCACTGCTCTAATAGGAGCCGTAACTCACAGAATTAATGCTGCTCCTGCTCTTCAGGGCTTTTAAGAAATAGAAACCACTTCATACATGCTCCTATCCAGAGTAGAATTTTGTAGAAACTCCTAGAGGAGATTTCAAACCAATTCCCAAATCCATCAGGACTTGTTAAGATCTGGGAAATGAACTGATTCCTCCAATGAGGAAATGCCACATCTACTGTGTCTATTCTATTACTGGGCTGCCACCTGGGGTTAGCAGAGATACCTTGGTAACAAAACACTTTGATAGCATCATGTCCTGTGGAGTGGTACTCTGAGAGTTACAGCCTTCTTGGTAGAATATTTTTTCCTTTATATATCTCCTTGGGCCTTTAAAATCCTTTTAAAACCAAGAATCATATTGATATAGACTTTATGGGAAAATCCAGACTCTTAGATTGATGATCTAGTCAAGAGGAGAGCTGCAAATATTTTAGAACCATTCTCGGCAAAGGGAGAAACAGCATTCTAGGGACAGCTACTGTATTACTCACTGCTCTCTGCAATGTGAGCTCAGTTGCCATGAGAATAGGGCCTGTGAGGCTAAAGTTGTATGTTCAGATCTCCAGGGTGCAGTCATTTTGACTCTACTTCGTGGCCTTATATGAGCATTCCAACCCCAAGCTGCTCCTGATCGTAAGGAAAGCAAACAAGTGGCTGAAATGATCTCTCAAAGCTCAGGTCATATTGACCCCTTAGACAGACAGAGCCTTTCCAGTTCTAATGACCTAGGGGACTGTAACTGTAGCATGGCCGAAGAGTCTCAGCATTTTCAGTTTTTGCTGTAAAACTTGTCAAATGCAACCACCAGTTACAACTCACCGAATTTACAAAAAAAAACCACGTATATATACAGGCAAAAAAGGAATGTCCAAATGTCCAAATAAATTTACAAATTAAAAGTAATCTACCTCTATCTGGGTAGAGGTCCCTACAGATCCTTGATCCCAGGTACCAAATTTGGGTGGATTCAAAGATGCCTGGGGCCCCAAGAAAAAGCTCAAGAAGATTTAATATTTTTTATGTATAAAACAGTGTTCTGGACTTCCCTGGCCATTCAGTGGTTAAGACTCCGCGCTTCAGTACAGAGCCCAGGGGTTCTATCCTTGGTCGGGGAACTAAGATACCACAAGCCTTGGCACAGCTAAAACAAAAACAAAAACAAACAGTGATCTTCCTCAACTACATGGGGGATGGGCACTGCCCCTGGAAGTAGTATTTAGGAATCTCTGAGAGAAAATATTCATTTTTAAAGTTTATTTAATATTATAATATACCTTGGGAATTGGATATTAAATGAACTTTTCCTGTTATCTCAAAGTTTCAGCAGAAGATTTGTAAGGGAGAAAACTTTTCCTCTACCCTTCTAGGTTCTTCTGGCTGCTCTATTAGTTAAATTACCATAAGAGAGATTAATAGGAGATAAACAAATTTAATTACGTATGTATAGGACCCCCACAAAATCAATGAGAGGCTTCTGACAGACAATTGAGGCTTAGGTGCCTTTCTGAGCTAAGAAGAAGGGGGTAGGGTCCTGGGGCTTCTAAGGGAAGGAAAACAATTTGCAAGAAGATGACAAGAGCAAGTGTTTGGTAAACAAATGTTTGCCTTGCCATGCAGAGACAGTGGGAGACAGAGAGGACTTTGAATAAACAGGCCCTGCCCAGTTCCCCCCAGCCCATCACACTTACCTCATATTCCCTGTAGTTGTCTCTGGTGATAACATTCTTCCTGGACCAGGCCCTTTATCTATGGATTAAAGATCTAAATGTAAGGCCAGACACTATAAAACTCTTAGAGGAAAACAGGCAGAACACTCTTTGACATAAATCACAGCAAGATCTCTTTTGACCTACCTCCTAGAGTAATGAAAATAAAAACAAAAATAAATAAATGGTACCTAATTAAACTTAAAAGTTTTTGCAGAGCAAAGGAAACCATTAACAAGATGAAAAGACAACCCTTAGAATGTGATAAAATATTTGCAAATGAAGCAAGTGACAAAGGATTAATCTCCAAAATATACAAGAAGCTCATGCAGCACAATATCAAAAAAACAAACAACCCAATCCAAAAATGTGCAGAAGACCTAAATGGACATTTTTTCAAAGAAAACATACAGATGGCCAACAAACACATGAAAAAATGCTCAATATCACTAATTATTAGAGAAATGCAAATCAAAACTACAATGAGGTATCACCTCACACCAGTCAGAATGGCCAGGATCAAAAAATCTACAAACAATAACTGCTGGAGAGGGTGTGGAGAAAAGGGAAACCTCTTGCACTGTTGGTGGGAATGAAAATTGATACAGCCACTATGGAGAACAGTATGGAGGTTCCTTAAAAAACTACAAATAGAATTACCATATGACCCAGCAATCCCATTACTGGACATATACCCTGAGAAAACCATAATTCAAAAAGACACATGCACCCCAATGTTCATTGCAGCTCTATTTACAATAGCCAGAACATGGAAGCAACCTAAATGTCCATCAATAGAGGAATGGATAAAGAAGATGTGGTACATATATACAACAGAATATTATTCAGCCATAAAAGGAATGAAATTGGGTCATGTGTAGAGACATGGATGGACCTAGAGTCTGTCATACAGAGTGAAGTAAGTCAGAAAGAGAAAAACAAATATCGTATATTAACACATATGTGTGGAATCTAGAAAAATAGTATAGATGATCTTATTAGCAGAGCAGAAATAGAGACACAGATGTAGAGAACAAATGTGTGGATACCAGTGGGGACAAGGGGGAAAGGTGGGAGGAACTGGGAAATTGGGATTGACACATATACACTATCGATACTATGTATAAAATAAGTAACTAATGAGAACATACTGCATAGCACAGGGAACTCTACTTAATGCAGTGTGTTGACTTAAATGGGAAGGAAATCCAAAAAAGAAGAGATGTATGTGTATGTATAGCTGATTCATTTTACTGTACAGTAGAAACTAATACAACATTGTAATGGAACTCTACTCCAATAAAAATTAATTTAAAAAATAAATTCTTTTAAGCAGTTAAGGGGGAGGAAAAAAGCTCTTCCTAAGTCTTTCGAGCCTCTGTTGTCTTCAACTCAAAATAATCCATTGACCGAACTGGCACATTCTGGGGAGGCTTGTTCTAAATCCCTTCAGTTTCAAAGTCCAAAAATAATACAAAAGTACTAATAACTCTCACACCCTAAAGAAAAAGTGAGGCTACCTCAGGATGGTCCCATCCTGCTGCCATCGCCCATGACCCACTTCCAGACTATCTGAGAAAATAGGGGGCATTCAAGTTTGAAAGAGACTTGGGAGGAGGGTAGGGTTCTGTGCATTTCTTCTTGCCCCCAAGAAGGAGAGATGCAGAAGGGAGAGACTGAACCTTCAGCTGAAGCCAGGTGCAATAGGCTTCAATGGAACCACTTGGAGAACTTGACATACATCCCTGGAGTTGGGGGGGACACAGAGCTTGACACTGAACTCACACCTGAAAAGTCTGAAGTTGAGGGGTTGCACCTGGATTTGACAGGGTAGAAAGTGTTCAGCGGGTCAAGAACACAAGCATATTTCTCCTGGGCTAGAGTGGACCCTGCAGATTAAACCTGGGCATGGGTTGTTGTCTTGAAATTGGCCATGCCCAAGAGGGCCTTCTGATAAGGGTGAGGGAACCACAGCGGGAAGAAGCTACAGATGAACCTTCAGATGCGGAAGCAGAGTCTGGGTCCCCTAAGGAGGCATCACCTACATCAAAGGAAGTGGAGACAGCTGATCCCAGAGGCGAGAGGGTACAGAGGGGGATAGGGTGGGGCTTCACTAGAGAACCCAAAATGTTTCCCCAGAAGGAAAGAGGATGCATTTGGAAACTGGCACACCCAGATTAAAACTGTACTCATCAAGGACTGTTCCTGCCTGTTATGCTTCTCCTTCACCCCTGCTCCAAACCTATAAAGGCTTCTAAACTGCAGCCAGCAGGTGGGGGGTAGGATAACATGAGACAGAGAGAAGAAACTGAGGCATCACCCCTGCAGGTCTTGATTTCATCTGAGCAGAAAGGAGGGAGGAGAGATGTTTTCAATCACATGAGAGTTTAGATGTTTCACTGAACTGGATTATTTAAGACCTGAAAACGAGGAGAATGTTCTTTTATTACCAAGAATGGCAAGAAAAGCTATGAGATCTGCCAAAGGTTTCATCCAAGGGACAGAAAAGAACAATCAGAGAGGATTTGCAAGGGCAGTGGGGAGAAAAAACTACATTGTTTTTTGCTTGCACACTGTGGAGTCTGGATTATTCAATACACTGGTTATAATTTAAAATTTTTATATATTTTTTCTAAAACAAACTACAGAAAGGGTTGAGATACTTATGTATATTAAAGGGGGTATGATATAGAGAACCACTAAACACCCTCCTTATATAGAGAATATGTAACACAAATATATAATATTCCCTGTGCTATACTATATATCTTTGTCCCTAATCTATTTTATACATAGTAGTTTATATCTGTTAATCCCATACTCCTAATTTGTCCCTCCTCTCTTCCCTCTCCCCTTTGGTACCACAAGTTTGTTTTCTATATCTGTGAATCTGTTTCTGTTTTGCATATACATTCATTTGTATTATTTTCTAGATTCCATGTATCATATAGTATTTGTCTTTGACATTTCACTAAGCATAATATTCTCTAGGTCCATCCACGTTGCTGCAAATGTCAGAATTTCATTCTTTTTTATGGTTTTATGGTTCCAATACTCCATTGTATATAGACACCACATCTTCTTTATCCATTCGTCTGTTTATGGGCACTTGGATTGCTTCCATGTCTTGGCTATTGTAAATAGTGTTGCTATGAACATTGGGGTGCATGTATCTTTTAGAATTAGTGGGGTTTTTTTTCTGGATATACTCTGGAGTGGTCATATGTTTAAAACAAACAAAAAATAATTCGGCTCTAAGCTGCTGGTATTTGGGGATGATAATGATAATCTGGGGATAGGAAAGAATAAAGAATAATGATAATGATAATAATTATAATGATAATGGTAATATAGGTATAAATTTTTTGCCTTTTATCTCAAGTCAAAGAATGTTTCCCATTTAGGCAGGTGCTCAAAGGAAAAGACAGTCTTTTTTTTTAAGCATTTTGTTTTTGTTTGTTTATTTTATTATTTAATTTTTTATTTTTGGCTGTGTCAGCTCTTAGTTGCAGCACACAGGATCTTTGTCGTGGCATGAGGGTTCTTCATTGCAGCGCGTGGGCTTCTCTCTAGTTGTGGCGTGTGGGTTTTCTCTCTATAGCTGTGGTGTGCGGGCTCCAGAGCACATGGGCCCTGTAGTTTGCAGCAGGTGGGCTCTCTTGTTGAGGCGTGTGGGTTCAGCAGTTGCGGCACGCAGGCTTAGTTGCCCCGCGGCATGTGGGATCTTAATTCCCCGACCAGGGATCGAACATGCATCCCCTGCATTTCAGGATGGATTCTTTACCACTGGACCACAAGGAAAGTCCCGGAAAGGGCCGTCTTTTAATTCTCTGCATGGAAGGGTGAGTTTGCATAGAATTTAATCTTCTCTTCAGAACACTTTCCTATAAGTCATTTTATTTTGCTCCCTAACAACTGTGTGAAATCCATCTATAAACTGATGCTGTTAAAAAGGAAGTGAAGTATAGTGGGTGTTATTATCCATATTTTTCAGATGAGAAAGCTGAAGTCAAGTGAGTTGTCCCGAATTGACCAGCTGGCTAGTATAAACTCCTTGAAGGTAGATACAGGGTCTTAAAAATCATTGTGGGGCTTCCCTGGTGGAGCAGTGGTTGAGAGTCCGCCTGCCAATGCAGGGGACACAGGTTCGTGCCCTGGTCTGGGAAGATCCCACATGCCGCAGAGCGGCTGGGCCCGTCAGCCATGGCCGCTGAGCCTGCGCATCTGGAGCCTGTGCTCCGCAAAAGGAGAGGCTACAACAGTGAGAGGCCCGCGTATCGCTAAAAAAAAAAAAAAAAATCATTGTAATTCCAGCACATGGCACAGTGCTTGATACAGGAGAGGTTCTCAATAGAGGTTTGTTGAATAAATAAACGAATGTATAAACTATGGACAGAGAGGGCACTGGGACCCAGCTCAGCCTACTTCTATTCCAGTGTTCTTCCTACTCACCTGTGTCTGGACACACAACTTATATAGAATTTATGTAGAAGAGGATCTGGCTGCAGCCCTTAATGTTCTTCTGCATTTCTGGTGACCAGAAGGTTGTTTTAGGGCCATATGATACCTGAGGACAAACATGGTTGGGTAGATGCTGGGGTCATCTGTCAAGTACTGCCAGGTGGAGAGAGAACTGAAGTAGCCTGGGACTTAGTGACCTGCCTTCACCCAAAGGTGCTTGGCTCACTCAGGGTGGGTGAAATGGTGTTAGGGAAGCTCATGCCTATGGAGAAAGAGGGGTCTGTGAACATGCCTGGCTGAATCCCTGTAGAAGTTGAGTTGGTCAAACTTCTTTCATTAATCACTTATATTCTTCATTTGGTAAAATTGTATTGAAGATGTACTGTATACCAGACACTACTTAGGAGAAGGAAAACCTTCTACAAATGGCGACTTTTTCTTCCTCTGGACACCCCATCATCCCCATTGTCTCTGACCTACTTTGGGCCAGAGAAGATAGGTCTGGAGGTCAGAGGCATAGGTCCTGGTCCCATGTCTGTCACCAACTCCCTGTGAGATCTTGGGTAAGCCCCTGTACCAGATTTCTTTGAATGTCCCCTACAGATTTGCTTTTCACTCTCTTCCACCTTGCTCCTTGCCCTGGGAGGCTAGCCTGGATGAATTACATCAGTGGGGCCTCTTTCCTTCTGGCTTTGGTTGAATTCAGCAAAAGTAGTGCTCTGGCTGGAGTAGGAGGGAGGAGAGTGAGGTCAGGGTATTTAGTCTGCTAGCTCCCACCTACCCAGATCCCTTCCCATACAGCGTCCCTGGTTTTAGTAACTGCTTCTTTCTCCTTCAGACATGATGGTAAAACTTTCCCACTGATTCTGGCTCTGTTGCTTTTCCTAAGAGCTGGCCACAGCTTTATTATAAACAGACCCTTTATTAAATTCTCCTTAATTACCCCTCTTAATATACTCAGTAAATCCTTCTGAGCCTGTTTCTCAATTTGCATATCATAATGTAGGGATATTGTTATTATTTTAATATTATAACAGGTTTTAAGCAAAATTTCTCTTCAGGAGAGAACCATCTTGTCTTGGAAGAACACCGTGCTAGAGAGTTGGCGTATTGTCTATTGCTGTGTAGAAAATCACTACAAACTTAGCAGCTTAAAATAAAAATACAACATTTATTGTCTCACAATTTCTGTGGGTCAGGAGTGTGGGTACAGCTTAGCTGGGTCCTCTGATTAGGGTCTCACTCAACCACAAACAAGATGTGGTCTCATCTGGAGGATTGAGTGGGGGAAGAACTGCTTCCAAGCTCACTTAGATTGTTAGCAGAATTCATTTCCTTTTAGTGGTAGGACTGAGGGTCCCAGCTTCTTGCTACATCTAGAAGCTGTCCTCAACTCCTAGAGACCATACAGTTCATAGAAGCTGCCCACAGTTCCTTGCCTGTGGACCTCATGATATGGCTGCTTACTTCATCAAGACAGCAAGGAAAGTCTCTAGAGGGAGTGTGCGAGCAAGCCAGGATCTTATATAAGGTAACATGATCCCAGAAGTGACATCCCATCACCGTGGCCTCATTCTATTGATTAGAAACATGTCACAGGTCTTGTCCACACTCAACAGGAGGGAATTATACAAGGGCATGAATTATGGG